>NC_081442.1:10494673-10515668 GCF_007210705.1 Tigriopus californicus
ATCGATCACCAAATTCAAACTCGATTTCTGATCAGATTTACTTTCGAGGGAATGCGTGATCGTATTTTTGTGCCTTGAATCCATTCAAGGCATCTGTCTGTGTACAGTAAATGAATTATTAGCATTATTATATCACAATTGCTTTATCAAAATTAGCATAAAAAGATAATCGTTAACAAAATCATAAATGACATCAAGAGAAATAAGATTGATAACAATATCGCAATTCTAACCACACCTTGAACCACGGGATGTTGTTCGAAAAGCTTTGCTTAATGAAAAAAAATATCGAACAAGTACTTTTGTAATAATAATGAAAAAACAAGTAATCCGTTAGTGGTCATAACAGCTATCAATGAACGACCCAAGCATGTAACCAACATCAATTATCAATCTTTGCCTCAAATCGAAAAAAACACGTCTCTCATCCTCTCACAGTAACCTTGATGTAGGGACTTGGTAACAAGAACGATATCTATTGTCAAGTTTAGTTATGCCCCTTGATTTGGTTTTATTTCCAAATTTCAGACCTCCAACTTTTACCTAATAACTCATTCTTAAGCTTTCTTTTGTTTATACGTAGACGTGAAAATTCATTAACGATACACATGAGAAAACAAAGACATCAATGACAAGGTTTGAACACCTTTTGTTTCGTGTAAGTGATAATTTGACCGAGGTCACAAGGACTTCAATAGTCTACCAAAAACATTTTTAGGGATAAAGACTGGAAACATGATTGACCCTTCTTCGCTCTCGCGTTAAAACATTTAATCAGCAGCTTTTGTGATAAATTGTAAAGCTGTAAAATTATTTTCAAGCTGAATCCAAGCAATTCTATTGAAACTCAAGTGTTAATTCTTTTAAGAAATACCGAATTTTGGATTTCCCCTTTTTCAAACATGCATGCAAATCTGGTTTTTGTCGTCAAGCGTAGAAAATTTATGGGGTTTTCGATCGCTGAATTAAAAAATAGAGATAAACTTTAATCATAAACAACAATCATTACCAAAACACCCTCTTTTGCATCCTTTATCCACATTAATTTCATTGTTTCATCATTCTCAAATGTACTAATTATGTCAAAATAAAGCATCTATTTGATATTGCTTTATATAAAACTGCATAGATGCGACGGAGACCATCTATTTGTTGGCTCAATAATTATGATTCCCTGCAAGCGAAAAGCGATACTTCCACAAGGTAGTCAGATACTGATTCCACGTCATTTGCCAACTATTTATTTGTGCAAAATTAAATCTCAAAATTAAATTTTCCACAAACTAGTCCCACTCATCTTGACCTTCCTTCACGCTCATGTGAATTGATTCTGGGCGTGGATTCTGGAAACAGCAAACAATGCCAATGTTTGAATGGCAAACAATGGCGTCTGATTGTGAGGATCGATTGGACGTTGGAACGGTTCATGCCTGGAATGGGGTGCTTCTCGTCTGGTTTAGTGGTTCTTTGTATCTGGACCCTTAGAGGAGGAATCAACCCCCTGGAGTGCTAAACATCCCTTTTCTCTCCCTGTCATGAAGTCAAAGCCAGCAGCTACCTACCTATTTGTGGCCAAGTCATGCTTGAGTGAGGCCGGTTTCCAGTGGTTGCCCTTTCATCTCCCCTGACTTACCTTTACCAAGTATTCCCACACCATCCAACCATTCGGCTCATCAAGCGCAGTGTTCTTCAACGCTTTGGTCCAATGCTGAACACATTGGCCGGGCCAATTATACCTTGAGGAGCGGTAACTGGCCCTCTCAGTGGGCTCTGTGGCCCTCCTCAGGCTTGCTTGCCAGTTGAAAACGAAGAGTGCACGCGGCGTCTTCGGGCAGTGAATGAGTCTGTTATTTCTATGTTTCTGATACAAAAGTTGTTCCTCCTTTTCTCAATACCGTCCCAGAGCACTTTAGAAAGAAAGTGTCACAAAGAGAACCAAACTTATTGAGACAAGCAACTACAGCCGAATCGTTGATAAATAGCGATTTTTGTTCGATTCTCGTGATTGTCGAATCACCTTAAAGTGAACATAGTAATAATTATATAACATTGTCTCCTTTTCCTACGTAAGTGGATAAGAACAACACCTGTCAATGCAACATGTGTACCATTGAAAGCTCATTGATTAAAAGTGGCAATGTCCCCGATTGTAGACAGGCTCTATGTGGAATTCTGCTTGCATTTGATGACTTCATTCAACTTTAAAAAAGACAAAGTTGAGTTATTTTCTGATTGAGGGCCGCAATTAGGCTTATGATGTAATCTTACCAGGCTAACAGACCCAAACTCCTTGAAACCATAATGTTTTTATAACTTTTAACCCTAGCCATGCGTTAAAACAAAAAATACAATAAAAGGTTCAGACTCTATTTCCTTATCAAAACAGTTCACCCTTGGAGGACAACTTCAAATTGTCTTTTGTAAAACAATACTATAAAGAAAATTGAAAGACCTTTTGTGCTAGTTTCATCCTTAACTTCATGTCTTACCTGAGTGTGCTTTGGAAAGAAAGCGTTTGAATTAGTTTGTCATTGTTTATCATTATTGCAATGTTCTTTTCATCAATTTGCATCATTATAACTAGACTCTGACAAAATATGTCGGAATTTTGGCCCAATCATGTCATTTTCATGTTGCTTAAAACAACCCAAATATGTTGATTTAATGTTAGTCAAAAACGTTTCGGTTTGTTGTTTCTGACCCTTTTATTTTCCCTAGCATAAAAACTAAGGCTGACCAAAACTTACAGATAAATATGGTTTTTATTGACAGCAAATTTGCATTAAAAAGTCAAAATTTGGGAATGAACTTTCCAAAACATTGGCAACAACATGTTCCAGGTGGAGCTATTTTTGCCTTCCATATCAAGCAACACATAGATGTAAAGGAATATTACATTATAATATCTTCAAGCACCGGTAATTGAACCTGCTATGCCAAGGAAGCAGATTCTTGCCATGTCCATGCTGGCTTCTGATTAGTAGACCTAAAACAAAAAACAGTTGCCATTTGGGCCGAACTTTTTTGTTAGTTGGGAAAAATGAGAAACCGTTGAAAATATGCGCAAAAGTTTAAAGAAGACAAAAAGTAGCAAGTGGGAAAAGGTCGAGAAAAAATGAAAATAAAAATGTTGAGAATGAACAAAAGAAAAGACAATGAATTGCAAAAACGTTGCTACCATGGCCAAAAGGTCATTATTAGTCCTGTTTATTACCTTTTTCTATTGCCAAATTCTGGGGAAACAATTGCATATACTGGATGATCCATTGAGATTCTTTGTTTTATTGACAAGAATTAAATCCTCTTCATGACAATGCTTAACATAAGGACACTTTGTAAATATAACCAATGTTGTGGTACAGTAAACAACTGTTTCTTTTCGAGAGTCTAGTGCTATTGCTTAGGGTACTTTTGCACACTTAATGATTAGATTTGTGTCCTATTTGATCTACAGCTGAATAAAGTCCTTGTTCTCAGAAATCGTCTTTCTCTTTATTACGTATCATCACAGGAAGAAAAGAAAAAGGGTCAAAAAAAAATAAAAATGGACAAAAATATATTTTTTTGGCCCGAAAGTTCAAACGTATGTGAAAAATATTTGTTATGTAAAAACATTTTTGTCTTACTCTGACTTAGGTCATGAATGTGAAGGTTGTCACCACATTCTACACAAATTCATGTTTTGATGGCAATACAATACAATTCCTTATTTGTGCATTACAACTCGTGGCTAGCTTTTAAAAAACATGTGATAATTCTATTTAAAATTAGGATTAAATTTTTCTCTTCTTCCTTGAGCACCATAAACACATTTCAGTGAGAAGGGTAGTGTTTTTTTAATAGTTGTATACAGTGCTTTGCCAGATTGGACCTGAACGAGTAGCGGCATGCTCTATGAAGTGTCTCCTGCTCACTCCCATACTCTCTCCCTTACGTACTGTAGATCCATCTCCTACTTCGTTGCCCTCTACAGCACCGATGAACATTCAGGTTTAGTAGTCTTAGCTCTCCCCCAGTCCTTGGAAAGACATTTAAGTAGGTAAAAAGATTGACCTGGGGAGAGTCTATGAACTGAGCAACCTCTAGGACAAAGTGCTTTTGTGCTCTCTGAGAGCAATTAATTTTCATATACCTACTCCGCCAGGAACATCTCTGGCCAATGTTGTGATATCCTCTTCAAATCCTTTGTGTGTGACTCCTTGAAGTGCTTGACAAATCTCGGAATCCCGAACTCTAAAGGCCACGTTAATTAAGTGGCCTCTTTCGTGGACCCATGGCAAGTGGAGGGCTCTTTTAACTTTTTGTTGGTGCATATCCCTGGTACTTCATTAGCGTTGTTTAGGAGTTGTGCTTGTAAAACCCGTGGAAACTTCTAGCATTACGATTACCAGCTCTTCTGCGGATTAGAAAGAATTCGTTAGTGGATCGGATTACAAAGTTTCATCCGGGCTACCCCTACCAAACTTTGCCGTCCCAACGACTCGAAATTTGCTACAACAAGAGTTACACGAACTACTGTGTCTGTGTCGTCCACATCCGTGCCCTATTCATCTTGGGGGTGAAACCTTATAGGTTTGAGAGAATCTCTAGGGAGATACGCCTCTCCGAGTAAGTGATATTCCGGGTTTATAACCCACTCGCTTCGACAGCTTCCAACTTCACAACCAGACTCTGAATAGCTCACCTAGAATTTGTAGTGAGTAAAAATGTACAGGGATGCATTTTACCAGCAGATTATAAACTCTATTAGTGTAATTTCTTGGGGTACTTTTGAAATTACATATCTAATAGAGAGTACAATAAAGCCTCTTGAAAAATGAAAACATCAAAAACTGTCGGGACTCTCGTGCTTATGGTTTGCTCACCATCAAGGCACTCTTACAAAATGGTTTTACGTAGTTTCAAAGCAGTGAAGGCATTAAGAACATGGTGCAACAGCTGACGAACTGGCCCGGTAATCCTTCGTGCATAATCCACGGATTGGGTGTCTCTATGGACCCTAGTTGTGGCTTCATGGATTACCCGCCGACTGAAATTCTAGGCTAGACTACGATTATACAATAGCAGCTCTATTGTAAATGGAGATGGATCCTAGGGGAAATGGAAAACTTCCCCGGAGACCAGATATTGTCTTCCACAAAGGGGGGGGAACGTGAATCGAATTATGGCAATTTGAGCCATTTCGCATTTGTTCCACACTTAAGAGATATTATGCGACCAAAAGTCAAGATGAGTTGACCAATCTTCAAGGGTTTTGTCTACTTTTTGTGCTTTCTTCTATCCATTCGAGGAAGGTGGAAGATAACAGAGGGTTATTCTTCTCTTTCTCTTTTCTCCCTTCTTTCTCTCTCCTTCTCCCTTGGGTTTGTTGGGTCAGGGACGAGGGAAATTGTTAAGGAATCTTGATGGTGAAACACGACACCATGGACCAAGATATTTTCGGATCTTGAAAGGGCTCTCAAGATCTAGACGTCACTGATAGTAGCTTTTGTTTTTATCTCACCGTTGTGTAACCATTCTGAGATGAGACTTTCGATTACCATACTGTATATATCACAATTGTGAGGGGTTCTTTGGATTTGTATTAGCAATTTGGTACAGCAGTATCACAATTGTGAGGGGTTCTTTGGATTTGTATTAGCAATTTGCTGAAGGCTAGTTCTAATTTTTGATTTTTTGTTATTTGTTCTTCCTATTTATGACTTCAGTTCAACAAGAAATGTAAAAATCTCTCTTTGCAATTCAAACTTATTGTCCATGACTGCCCGGTTTGTAGACTTGCAAAGGACGAGATAGTGCCTCCTTGTCCTTTTAATGGCTGTGCAGAAGCACTCTTGGTGTCTCATCCGTAGGAATTCCAATAAACCTTCTAGTACCTGCTGTAATGTACCACACTCTTCACACTTTCCTCTGTCCAAGCTCAATGATGATGGCCCTATGTGTCCAAAAAAGCATTTCGTTAGGGGGAAACGGACCCAAAAGCATTTCATCCTGCTCACTCTCCTGACAAGAGTGGAAGGCCAAGAAAGGAATTTTGGATCATTTTACCCCATTCAAGTAACTTGAGAATGTGCCAGAATACCAAGCTGCATCCGATAAACAGTATATACACATCTTCAAACTCCTTGGTTCCATGTTCCCTTGGAACCCTCGCACTTGACAGAATCATCTTGGTCTAGAGAAGTTTTTACAAACAAGCCTCTTGTGAAAGTTGAACCTACATATCAAAAGCGACCAAGACTCTTGAAAATGTTTTGAAGAAGATCCCCACTTGTGGAAATGGAGGAAGATTCTGTTCCAAGATAAGTGTCCTTGGCTTCCAAAGAGTTGTTTACCCACCGAATTAGTAGCTCCTACCCTCATGAAACTTATCTACAAAGTTCAAATCTAATCCCAGAACCAACCCACTGTCCCGTGCTGCACTTTAGAGCATACGGATCTGACAGAGAAAGAAAGGGTTTGGAGTACCCGCATCTTCGTACTATTGGGTCGTTAGTTGCAGTCCTCCCAAAAAATGGAACTCCACATAAAAAGTGGTCCACAATAACAAAAGGAATTGAAGATCTGGTTTTGATTTAGGAGGTGAATATTACATTACTTTTACAATCCAATAAGGTCCAGATTTCTCCAATTGCCGGAGAATCGAGGAAATATTGCCTGTGGTGGAAAAGAAAGGATCTTTAAAGCCCACCTTTTTTCCTCTTTTTCCTGGGAAGTATCCCCTGAGGTTTCTTGACCCAAGTAGCTCAACACCCTCTCACATCATTATGAGGACCCTCATCAAAGAGGCAAATGGAACGAAGAACCAAAAGAGGGATCCTCCTTTCTTCTTAGCATTTTCCTTTTCACTTCAGACCATAAAAGAGGCCAGCATAATGTCCCATAATAGGGATAAAAAGAAAGGCATTTTCATTCTTTCCATGTCAGTTGCCACTCGTCCAAGACTGGCAAACCCCGATCTGCCTTTTCCTCCAATCTAAACCACTTATCACTTCAAAAGCCTAGATATATCCATGAATTCATTGAAGAACATTACTTCGCATCCACTCTGCTCAGAAAGCCTTGGAACTGTTCCGCCTTTCTTCTTCCAAGATGTGGTACGTGACGATGCCAAGAAAGAGTCTCGTCTTGGTGGAAATTGTGACTTATTCCATGAGAAGTAGGAGAACAGAAACATACCCCCTTTCTGTTCTTTTTCTTTACTTGGCGGGGCGTTGGAGAGCGAGGCACAAATGAGAGCAAAACAGAGAAAAGCACGCCCGGCAAGTGGGATCAGAGAGAGGATCCGCGCCCGCTTTACGCCTTGAAGCACGTTGGCTTCAGTGGATCCTTTGCCCCCCGAAATCTTGCTAGTTCTCTTTGTGGAATAGCAGTTGATATCGTGGAAGCAGCCCGAGAAGAACCATCATTTGGAGGTCTCTTGGGTGCTGTGTCTCTGTTGTTCTGTCAATATCTTTTTGAGGTTGTGCCTTTGAGAGCTGGGGAAAAGTGTCAGATGTTCGCCAAGTTTGGTGGAACAGCTTGAACTCCCTTCAATAGGGTGGAACAACAGTTTGGCATGAGCCACGAGCGAAAATAGAACATGTGCTGTAGATCTGTATTCAGATAGCGTGCCCTCTACCTTATTCAACTGATTGAAAAGACATCTTGAAGTGCACATGCAATCTGCTAAAATGAAGTTGGAAGCTGTGAGGAACGCGTTGAAAATGTTAGATCACGACTTCTTGTCAGAGTTCTTCGCCACCGCCATCATGGAATCCGATGAAGATGCCACCTACGAAATCAACATCAGACAAATTGGAACCAACGACCACATCGATATCGTCAAATTGTTCCAGGTAAGCGTTCTTCAACCCCTTTTTGAGATTGTTGCAATCAAGGTGTGGTTGATCAAGATCCATCTGAAATGCCTCTGAGTAGCCTCCTCGATTTCTGAAAAACACAATTTACAACCAACCCCTCGAACTCGAACCGCTCGCGATTGAGGCGGAGACAAGCTTCGCTTTTGACTGTCATCCAACGACGAGTAACAACAACAACAGCAACCATGAACCATTCATTTTAGGCTGGCCAACAAAGGCAGCAGTTCTTTTGAAACCAGCCAAAAGCATTGAACCTATTCATACTGGGCCAGATATGTATTTGTATAGAGCTCGTCTGGAAAAGCAAACTTGGAGTCAGATGGTGTCAAATAATCACTCTGAAGAGGATCGGGGCAGCAGCTTCAAAAGGGTGCTAACCATCCATTGCTAATTTACTTGCTTGGGATGAATTGTAACATTTGAAATCCCTTCAATTGGGCTTATTGAGGGAGTAGAGCTACTTGCTAGCTAGTTACCACCTGCTGAGTGGTGCGCGGGGACATGCGCCCGAAATGTGCATCCAATCCACCTTAATTGGAACTATTGAAAGGGTGTAGAGTGGAAGAGGGAGTAAAAATCGATTGAGAATGCTTCTTGGTAGAAAGGACCAATACTCCAGGAGAAGATTTCCAATATTTGATTCCGAATTTTCTTTGTCATTCGTCCCCAACTACGGGCTTACACTCTGAAAGCGGAAGCCAATTAAAGACCCCTTGTTAGAGGGCTTCTTCCTTTCAAGAAGTTGAAAAAAGGTATTCCTTTTTATGTACAGTATGCTGGAGGATTGTGTGTACAACGTCTTTGGAGGTCGATTTCTCTTACATGTTGGCATCTCTTTTTCGAAGCAAATGTTTTTGCTTTTAGAGTTCAACAATGTTGTCTTTGTCGTGTTTGCTCAATGTCAAATTGCCTTGGGAGGATTGGAAGACGGAGTGGGAGGGTCTTCTTCAATAAAACCGTCCAATATGATGCTGCTATGAGCGTATTCGAGAAATTTGAACTCAGATTTAATTGAGAGCCCTGTTGAGACCGCCAAATGGCTCTCCTCAGCCTCTTATCTTTGTTTAGATACCACTTCAATGGGGCTGAAGAGTTAAGACAACAATCCATTCCAACGTTACCATACAGTTGCGACTTTGGAAGACATTAGTGATATGTTCTACTTGTAACAAAATCACATTTTTTGCCGTTTTTCATTCCTGTCATTCGTATGATCAAGTGAAGGTGAAGTTTCATTTGTTATTTGGGGTGGCTAAGTCTTCTAGAAGTCCGGAGTTCAACATTGAAATAATGAGGCAAAATGGGTTGGCAGACATTGGACCCGTCAGCAATGGGAGGGAGGGGTATCCGATTTCCATGGGAAACGGGCTAAAAATGATTTCTGACGAAACGCAAACAAGCGCGAGGAAACCTGTTGTTTTAACTAACGACTCCGGTTTTTTTTTTCAATTTCAGTCGTTTGATATTGAAAAATACAAGTTCATCCGCATCTCCGAGCTTCAGAACAACAACACCAAGACCCTGAATGGCAAAAATAACCTCTCATTGGCCGGGCTCCGGATTGATGAGCGGGGTGGGATCTACCTAAACCCTCTACTAGATACGAACTCCGCATATTTCAAGTGAGTTTCCATTCCCACATATGACACTATCAGAGAATTCCTTGATTTTAAACCCTTATGTTCCAGATGTTACGTAGCCGAGGACGCCAATTCTCATCAATTGATTGGATACGTCTTGTTCTTCAACACGTTGGACGAGCGAGCCAATCAAGTTGGAGCCGGAGATGATCCTGTGGCTGTAATTGAAGATCTCTTTGTCAGTCCAACTTACCGGGGTCGCGGGATCGCCACCCAATTATTCCGCAAAGTTTTGAAGGTAAATCGGGCTTGACTTCTAAATCTTTGGGGATATATTCTCGCCGTGGATTCCCAGTTTTGGTAACCATCTGAAAGGCCGACATGAGCTTTCCGATTTAATCCCTGTATTAAGAGCCCTCAAAGACAAGGATTATTCACAGGGGTTTCTGCTGTTGCGTGTGTCACAAAAGAGAGATTAGCCACGGAAAACACAAAGGTTTTGGAATATTTTTTTCAACCAACAGAGCACATAGCAATGCAATGTCAAAAAGCACCCAAGGGTTTGGGATTGAGAGGGGTTTCATGTCTACCAACCCATCCAATTGGTCGGCGAGCAGAGGGGCGACTTCGGGGAACAACAGCTGGCTAATATTTGATTTGGCAGGGTGGTTTACGTACTTCTAGTGAATTCGTAAGTAGCAGAGGGATCTGCAAAGTGCTCTTGGTCGTTAAATAGAGCGTAAAATTATACAGCTTTCAAGTTGGACGCGATCAGGCATAAGGTGCTAGATGTCATTTCTCTACTTGGGGGCCCATCTCACACCCTCTTGAGAGATTATTTGATGTTTGATCATTTAGGCACCTTTAAACACCCTGTTCACCAACCCTAAGAGAACCTATCGGGTTTCTTTGACTCCCTCCTTGTTTGATCTTCATTTTGGGTCATCAATTATGTCATCCGAGTCTTCTCGTTCAATTCACAACCTCTCGTTTTGGCTTTGTCGTGTCAGGGCGTGGCTACGACCCAGTCCCGCCCAGTTGTGTTTACTCAGCGTCTCAGATGACAAGAGCAACGGAAATTGAACGATTCTCATCGTTGACATCCTTCGGGAAATCTGACTTTTCTGCTTCCCAAAATCCTCCTTCATGATCCATATCCCACATGGAACACGTGCCAAGTCTATTACATTCTAAAAGAACAAAGGATTAAAACCCTCCGCAGAGTTGACCTTTTGTTAGAGGATGCCACGTGGCTAAAGCAAACATCATGAAAATTGTCACTGTCACGTCTTGCAAGAAAAAACTCGAAGAGCCAAAAGGAACGAAAAATATGAAAACTGATTTTTTTTTTTATATTTATAAAATCATTTGCAGATCACTTTTGTTCCTAACAATGGAATCTCTCAACGGAATGTTTGTCGTCAAACTTGGTTCGATGTCACTTGGCAGACGTATTCAATGGCATCAATAGCGCTTGATCATCATTCTATCTCTCGCCAATGAATCATTTCTCCTCCTCCCTCGTCCCCGTTAGACGTTCTTCTTCCTTTCTTTCATTCCTCCCCTCCATTCTCGTCCTTTTCCATTCCATCAGTACATAAAGTGAGTGAGTACACTGATTCCAATCTCAGTGGCCGCCGTCGCTCTCTCAACTCCTGATAGCTCTCCAAAAGATAATTGAACAAAGTTACTAACAGTATGTCCTTCGAGTTACGACCGCTCTACATTTAACTTAAGGAACGAGGAAGAATACTACTGGAAATAAGAATAGACGTCATATTAACTTATGTTGATATCTGTCCTCCTTAACTGGATTTTGAGTCCAAAACATAGCATTGAAATCGGGTTCTTATTGGGGTTGACAGCCATTGTACATGGCAATTTTTTTTAATTCGACCTTTTAACAAATATCAATTGTTCAGCGTATTTTTTTTGAGTCAGGGAACGACCATCCATCCTTTTATGATCAACTGCACACAATTCAGCGGAAATGAGTCGTCATAAAGTTCGTCCAACATCACGATTTAAGTGGGCCACGTGTCCCATGAGATGACTCCTCCGTTCCTATCTCTTCTCCATGGGGCAACAATGATCATTAACTGCGAACCTACCTTCAGGGATTGGACCGACTAAAAATAAGGGAACACATATTTTCAAAAAGAAACCACTGGTGGGACCGTTCCGCCGAGAGAGTATTTACGGTCCGACCACTGGCACCCCATTGAGTGCACGTTAGTTCTACTAGAATCCAAAGTTCTGCTTTATGAGCAAGGATAATGGGGCATGAAGTCAAAATGGGAAGGAGGCGAGGAGCAAAGAAAGAAAGGAACAACGGAACGGGTGCCATTAAATGAGCAATGAGCGTGGATGTCTCGAATCCGTGGACCAACGCTAATCAAGTCGTCCTCTTTTGTATTTTCCAGTCGAGTTTGGATCGCGGGTGCTTCTCATGTGAATGCCTTCTGATCCCGGAGAGCGCCGAGGGTCTGCGATTCTGGAAGCGGAGGGTGGGAGAGAATCGGATTCAAGCCTTGCTCAACGAGAACCGAGGAAGTCATGAGCTCATTGTTGAATTGAACCGAATGGAGATGAAAGCCTTCTTTGAGAAAACTGCCCTGGGCGCGGTTGCGGGGACGGCTTCCGTATCGCCATTGGGGGCGCCACCGTCGTGAGAGATTTGACCAGCCCAATGCTTGCCACGCTATCATGCATTCAGATTGAAATACCTCTTCAAATATGAAACTGTTAGAGTATCAGATGCCATTATGTGAGAGATTCTAAGATTTGATAGGGCAAGATGTGCCTGTGTAAAGCCATATGCATAGAAATAAATATCAAAGTGATCTCGAATTAGCGTGTATGAAAAGTAATAGTTAATGAGAACTGTGAACTCGGTAAATGAAAAGCTCCTCAAATGCATTCTTTGGTTTTTTACATTTTGAAAGAGAATCTCAATTACGCCAAAACAATGAAGATAATAAATAAAGTGGATGGAACACGGTTAGGAAATACAAGAGTGCCCTTCAAAACAAAGGATGCTAAAACATATAAAATATCCAGAAGTAGGCAAAAGCCAAAAGATTATAAAATGCTCGAGTGCGAATGACTTGACTACAGAAATTCGATATTTTTTATCGTTTTAAAGATATAGAAGATATTTGAATTTGCCGACAAAATGTGCCTTGACGACGTGAATGTATTCAGCAGAGATGGCTGATTGGATAAAAAAAAACCATCAAAACTGAGGTTGCCAACGCATCCCAACTTGACGAAAAAAGTCACCTTTGAATAAGGAGGCAACCTCAATCTGAACTTAATCGACTGAATGAATTTCCATTTGAGTTCGAGGACTGAACCATTTTTAAATCAAGTGTGATTGTTAGATGGCAGGGCACTAACAACACCATAAAGCGCTTTTTACAGCCCTGGTTATTGTAATTTTTATTGTTCTGAACAAAAAATTAAAAGTTGTGAAATTACATTAGGTTAATTATTACTTCCATGGAAATAAAAAAGCAAAGGATGCTCGCTATGGAAAGGATACCCTTGAATATGAAAGATGCGGGATGGAATCTATGCCCCGTTACACTTTTCAGGCATTTTCAGGCAACTGTATGTAACTCAAAACATTTACCACTAATCTGAATGAAATTCCAGCTTCGGATGGAGTGTGTTTGATATTACCTGCGCATTGAAGGATTAAGTCACAGTGACAGAGGATTTTATCGGTAGCCGGGGCTGGGTCATTTGTTTTACAGATTTAGTATCCAATGCAACGAATGTTATTCAATAGAATAAATACTTGGTCTACCAAAGAATCGGTATTTGCATATCTAGAAATACCTTGAATGTAAGTCTGGTCAGGAATTTTGGATTCGTGCCGATCCAAACTGGCATTGAACAGTGGATTTGGGTCAACGGCTGAATGACATTTTCTGCGATCAGAAGATAATAATTGTGGATCTCAGAACACCGCAACTACGAATAAATGGGACAACTTCGTATGTCATCAAAACTAAGAACCTTTAACTTTGTATGAACATCAAGTTTGATAAACAAAAACAGGTGTTTGAAAAGCTTTTTTTTTAACTTCTCAAAAACCTCCCCTGACTCTCATAACAGCATCAGGTCTTCCAATAACTGGATGGGCAGATGATGTCAGGTTCGAGGTCGGCCCAATCAGTCTCCGAAGGATGATTTGACCCCGACCTTCCTCTCAAGAATGGGCTCTATGGAAAAGTCGATGACGTTGGGGTCTGGAGAGGAAGGGCGCCAAAAAAGTTTCCCGTTAGCCGTGTGGCTTGGGGCCCCACCCTTCTGGTATGAAAATCAGGGGCGGTTTGCGGCCATTGGATGTCACATCAGCCCACACCATGACAGAGGCTAGTTTTTGGCGACGAAAAATCGTTGTCTGGTGCTCGGAATGTTCTCCAAGATTTTACCCATTGGGAGCATTGGAAACCATTTCTATCGTAAAAATCTTCCCCTCCGACCAGATCGCATGAAAACACTTCCAAGGTTTCATCCAATTGCAAAGCATCTTTGGTGTCTGCTCATTTTGAGGTTGTTCAATCTCTTGTCAAGTTATTCGGATGCTGTTCCCCGCCTGATGAAGTTCAATTAATACTTCTTTTGGATCCACGTTCTGGGTCTTATTTTGATTAGGGCTCTCTAGTCTACTAGAGAGCCCTAAGTTTGATCACACAGTTACACTTTTACCAGAGGTGTTAAATAGATGTTCGATCAATCCGAAACCAGTAATATTTAATGGTGCAGGCTTCAAACATATAAATGTTTCTATTGTCCTGCTTAATCCTGGTCGCCATGTAAAAGTCGACTTCAGTGTTGTGACTACTATTTTACGTAGATTTCCAAGCGTAACCGTCTTTGACAAACATTGGACATGATGTTAGCGCTTTTGGTTAGCTTATATCTTTCCTCGCATCCATAACTAATTTTGTTATCACTGAATGGTATATGAATTAAGTTAACGTCTTTAGGAGCATAGACAAAGTTATGGCGAAGCATACCTCTTCCACCCTGAAGACCTGACTTCTGGAATATTATTTTCCGTTCACTAACCCCAAAAAACTGAATTTCAAATTCAACTTGTTTGGTTGAATTGATTGAACGATTGGGTCGATTGCAGTGCCCTCTCAATGTTCAATATACAAGAATGAATGCGATAACCCTTCTCTGGTTAACAATCTTAGCATGAGTAAGGCTCATTCATTCTTGAGATCTCCGTATTTCCTGTAATTTAGGTGTCACTCATCTTGGCAGGTTCGTCGATACCATTCGGTTGTCAATTTGTTATTTATTTCTGATAATATCAATGTCATTGTAGCTTTTTGGCGAAAACTCTCTATGTTGGTCAAATTTAGTAATACTGAGGTTACCTTTGGACTTCATTCAACATGATGACGAACATCCAAATTCAATCAGAGAGAGCGGATAATAAAGAGAAAGATACGAAAGTAAAATGATTTATGTGAGCCGGAAAAGAGAACATTACTTGAAATAAATACAGTTAGCATGGAAAAGAATTGCTAAAGTATATCGCAAGTATTTCAGGGATCTGTGGATTTTAGCAATGCTACAGAACAGGGAGCACAATGGTTCTTGATTAAGCCTACAGAGGGCGTTATATTGCAACGACCAAACATCGAACCTGTAGAGAAGCGTCATCTGTGGCAACTTGTCTCATAAGTTTTTGAACAAGAAATATTATCTCGAATTTACCAACACTCTTGATAAATGAATACATCCAGGAAGGAGTATTCTAATCACAAAATCAAAGTACTACTTAAAATCTCAATCATGCCAATTTTCCCAATCAGTCCACTCCCAAAGATACATATATCTCAGTGTTTACCTACACTCCATCCAGCTTTCTCTCTTTCTCACACTTGAACTGACAAGGACAAGAAGGGCTTTCTTCGTCTTGCATCACTTCGCAGCCTGCTCTGCCGCCTTGCAGACTAAGAAGCTTAAAACTGATATTTTGTTAGCAACAGTCGGTAAGTAACGTTTAAAACTTATCAAAACTTTCCAAATATGTAGCTCTTCCCGGGGATCCCATCAAAACTATTTTCAAGCAAGACCAACCATTTCAGAGTCTTGACTTAAAAAAACGTTTCCATTAAATCCCAGCTCAGCCTCTTCCCGTAATAGTTGTGTTTTAAAACTTTAACCTTACTCGAACGGGTTACATAATAAACCTGTCAGGTGACAGAGTTACTCTTTAAAAACTATATGGAAATGAATCATATGATCATAAGATCAGCTGCTGTGTACGTTGACTCGCCAGCCGGCTCTTTGTCAAAAAAGAATGCTTTCCTATCCAAACTGGTCCTGAAAGACGTAAAGACTCAATGTGCATCGCAGTTAGCACTTGTACACATACCTTGAAAGATGAGTGCCTTCAGAACCGCCCTTTTGAGGAATCATAGGATCATCCCCCAATTCACCAACAATCGACAATTTGTTACCCTAGGCAACCCTAATGGTAAGTTCAGACTGGAACGACGGGTATTATGCAAGAGGAAAAGTAACTTTGATACAGATGTTGGATGTACTAAGTACACGCACATCCAAAGTAGCAAAGTAGGACATGTTCATTGTACAGTAGACGGTCTCCTTGAGTTGCTCTCCACTGGTTCCTGGGCGTCCTAAGTGAGGGCAGGAAAAGAGCCTCTTTTCATTTCTAAACTTGGGTTTTACCTGCGAGCATCTCTTGGAGCTATTTCTGAGTGAAAATGGGTCTTCGATTCGACGCCGACGATGGTAAGATTCAGAGTTTAATACTTCATTGTATGTACTTATACACCTATACATATACCCTCTTGTACTTGTATCAAACAGCTGATTTTTGTTGTCACTCTTGAATCTCTGTGAAGTGCCAAAACATGGAATCAGGAGAGAAAGTGAATAGAAAACCCTCTTCGGAACTGAAAAGTCATCCATGATTACTCCTGAGGACCAGAGATCATGTTAGTTGTTCATTAAAACTTGCTCTGGGTACAATGGAGAACGAAATCGGTCAAATCCTGCCTTTGGTAGTGTCCAATTCGATAGTGGCTGTGTTCATTAGTGCGTTTTGGATTCTAGCCATACCTTGGGCTTCATCTCCAGGTAGAGGAAAAGAGTGTTAGTGATCCCATTACGTCGATTAAGTCACGTTTTCAATTCCCATCAAAGTTGACCCTTGAAACATCGTGCCTTTCTTGTCCTTCGAAAGGGATTATTTCTTTAGTACGCGATGAAAATTTCACTTCGTTTTTTTTCACAACAGACCAGATGATCAGCTTTATTCGAAAAATCTTTTCTTCAATGCTATTGAACAGTTCACAATGAACGAATGAATAGATTGAAAGAATGAAAAACACTAGAGGCAATCGTAATTGCTCCCAACAATTCCTTACTGAATTTTTGGGAATGGATTCATTGAATTTCACACATTTTGAACCAAGATCACCAATATTACAAGACTATTACTTGGAACAACCGCAATAAGAAAGATGCTCTGAGCACGAGATGGACTTGGAAATACCATTCACGATACTGACATTAACCACAGAACCACACGGACATTTCAATTCAGTCAAACATAGCGCTTCTAAAGCCCAAATTTTGGTCGAAAACTATGATCAGAAAATTAACCGTCACTTCTAATGGGAGCCAAGATGCAACCCTGCGGAACACCACACATGTTCATTTGATCGCTGTGTTATGTTCGAATTTAATTAGCGATTACTTGTACCCTCGTCCAGTAATTTGAGGAAGGATACCCGCTCGCGTGCCTTTTGGATTTTGGAGGGAGGTAGGGGGGGGGGGAATCCAAATGACTTTTACCTTCATTTTTCTCGATCATCCGACTAACAATTGTTCAATGCCTTGCTCAGTCTGGCGTTGAGAGTCCTTCGAATCCATTGAACATAACGCAAGATAGTGTATTTGTCACTCAGTGAAGCTAGTCTCATCAATGACAATGAAATTCCCTCAATGAGCCAGGTCAACGTACCTAACTTTATACCTCTGTCTTTGAAAAGGCTTTCTCATTGGCCATTCAATAAATATAAGCGCAACAGAGACCCAAACAACTTGTTCAGTTAGTTTTCCATCTACTAGTAGTGAGGATCGAGTGATGTCATTCGAGTGAACTTGTGAATATCCTCTCTAGCCTTATCGAGAAGGTTCTTAAATAAACTTGCGGAATACGTACACTCTCAACTCTTCAACATAGGTACGACAAGCTCATTCCTGTGTTCAACGACCTCGGCGTCGGAATCACACCAACAATCGGGTCCAGATCCAAGTTCAACCCATTCCAACATGAGTTACAAGCCTTTGGATCGAATTGGATCCAGGCCAATGGCCACCAGAGTAACAGCTGATCGAGGAACATCAGTTGCACCCTCCACTGTTCCCGGAATGGATTACCTCCGCAATCCCAAGCTCTTCAAGGGCATGGGATTCAGTCTTGAAGAGAGACAGGCTCTTGGTGAGAAAAATGGTTTACGTTGAATGATCTTCATGTATGTAGTTATTAGGGTTTAATGACTTGGAACGATATGAAGACTGTTGGTAAAACGACCGACTTTCTCAAGGGTGTATTCTTTTCTTTCAGGAATTCATGGCTTGCTCCCACCGAGGATCAAGACCCAAGATGAGCAAGTGGACAATTGTTTGAGAAACTGTGAGTAGACTTGTATGTTTTCTTGGACAAAAAGTTCAGATTTTGTCCCATTTTTAGTGAATCGTTACGAGAACAAACTGAATCAATATGTGTACATGATTGATCTTTTGGACCGAAATGAGAGACTCTTCTACAAGCTTCTGTCGGAAAATGTGCAAAAACTCATGCCCATTGTGTATACACCCACTGTGGGAGAGGCATGCCAGAAGTTTGGGTACACTTTCAAAAGACCTCAGGTAATAAGATTGAAACAAAATAGAATATCTTTGGACCATTCTAACAACCCGTTCTGTTTCCTTTCCTAGGGCCTATTTATCACTATTTACGACAAGGGACATATCTATGACATCTTGCAAAATTGGCCCGAAAATGATGTTCGAGCCATTGTTGTAACTGACGGAGAGCGTATTTTGGGTTTGGGAGATTTGGGGGTTCACGGAATGGGAATTCCCGTGGGTAAATTGGCTCTCTACACGGCTTTGGCCGGAATCAAGCCTCACCAAACTCTGCCCATCACTTTGGATGTGGGGACCAATAACCAAAAGTTCTTGGAAGATGCCGATTATGTTGGTTTGCGCCATCGTCGTGTCACTGGCCAAGATTACGACGACTTCATCGACGAGTTTATGGATGCGGTGGTCCAGCGATATGGCCAGAACACCTTGATCCAATTCGAGGATTTTGGCAATCACAATGCCTTCCGCTTTCTGGAGAAGTACCGCAACAAGTTCTGCACCTTCAATGACGACATCCAAGGAACAGCTTCCGTCGCTGTAGCTGGCATCCTGGCTGCTCTGAAAGCAACGGACACCAAACTCTCGGATCACACCTTCTTGTTCCAAGGTGCTGGAGAGGCTGCCATTGGGATCGCCCAACTTCTGGCCAAGGCCATGGAAAAACGGGAAGGCATTCCCGAGGCCGAAGCTCGAAAGCAGATCTGGATGAAAGACTCCAAAGGTCTGATTGTCAAGGATCGACCTGAGGGAGGGATCAGCCAACATAAGGCCCCATTTGCTCACGAGCACGAGCCCATGAAGGAACTGGAAGACATTGTGAAGGAGTTGAAGCCCTCGTGCTTGATTGGGGCTGCCGCCATATCGGGGGTATTTAACCAAGGCATCCTGGAGGACATGGCCTCTTTCAACAAAAGGCCCATTGTTTTTGCCTTGAGCAATCCCACCGATAAGGCTGAGTGCACTGCTGAAGACGCTTACAAACACACCAAGGGTCAAGTAGTATATGCCTCCGGATCGCCATTTGAGCCATTTGACTACGATGGCAAACGTGTGGAGCCTGGTCAAGGGAATAATGCCTACATCTTCCCTGGAGTATCCTTGGGTGTGATTTGCACCGGCATCCATCATATTTCTGATGAGGTCTTCTTGGGTGCGGCTGAAGCCTTGGCTGATATGGTTACCCCTGAAGATTTGGCTGTTGGTCGACTCTACCCACCCATTGAGAAAATCAAGGATTGCTCGATCAAGATTGCGGCCAATATTGCTAATATTGCTTATGAGGACCAAACGGCATCCACCTATCCGGAGCCCAAAGATAAAGAAGAGTTCATTCGGAGCCAGTTGTACAACTATGAGTACGACGGGGTCAGCGCTCTACCAGAACGTTATGATTGGCCAGAGGAGGTCCAAAAGCCTTTTAGTAAACTGTAATTTGAATTATGGCCACACTAAGGTCCCACATGCTTTTTGTAAAGTTCTATAAGAAATGGAATAAATCCTGTTTTTATCGCGCAAGGTCTTGAACGTTCTAGATGTCGAGTGACTGCTGGGATGATGAAGGTCAATATTGATTTTGACTAACAGACAAGATGATTGTATAGACGGAAATAACTTAATATATTTTTAACGATTGGAAACTCATTATTTTTCTTTCATCTTGCATCAGAAGGGGACAAAATCAACTTTGAATAGCAACCGATACATCACTCAACCAACACTGTGGTTCGGAGGGACACGTTCTCACTCGGAATTGGGTCGGCGGATCACTCATATGGCAACGACTAGCTTTCAAACAGAGACTCCATAGCTCAATTCTGCAATTGCTGGCAGCAGAATCGATAGCTACACTCCAGGTTCTGACATCCGGACGCCTCATTCGGATAGGGTCCGTCCTCGATATCGTTGCAATAGGCCAACTTGTTCGCCTCAAGCTTGGTGCAATCGTGCACCAAGGTGCTTAAGGTATCTCCATCCACCTTGTAAATGCCACTCAAGTCGAGTTCTTCCAAGTTGGACCGAAAAGCGTGCAGGAACGTCAGTCCATAGGAGGTGATACTGCGACAGCCCGACAGGTTCACTTTCCTCAAGCGGCTTTGAAGAGGTCTTCTTCGCTTCTGGAAGCACGAGGACAGAAATTCCAGAGAGGAGTCGTTCAGGTAGCGACATCCGGATAGGTTCAGGTCTTCGAGCCATCGGAGAGCGCCCAGCTTGGCCAAGCCGTAAAAAGCTCCATGACTGACGTTGGTGAAGCTCAAATCCAGACGTTTCAAGTTCGGACAGTTCTTGAGCATTCGCTTCACATGTCGATTGTTCAGACCTTTGGAGCAAGAGCTTACTAGGGCACTCACTCCTGAGCCGATCCTAGGCAATAAGTTGCAAATGAGGCCGTTCAGAATGCGGTTTTCGGACGAAGAGATGTCGGAGAACTCGATCAAATCCGAACCAGGCGAGGAATGATCACTGGTGGTGCTATTCAATGACTCTGACGACACTGTAAGACCATTGAGCACCATATCTTTGGCTTTAGGCTCCACGTGGGTGAAGGTCCACTCACCTCGAGCCCATTGGGTGGGTAGGAGAGTGCCCCAAAATCGAGGGGACATGGCCATTTGTTGGCAA
>NC_081442.1:10515704-10543121 GCF_007210705.1 Tigriopus californicus
CCTCGAGCCCATTGGGTGGGTAGGAGAGTGCCCCAAAATCGAGGGGACATGGCCATTTGTTGGCAACGCCTACTCACCTGACCGAAGCGTATTAGGTCTTTGGGACCAAGGTAGACAAGTATGGCCACCACCAGCTCAGAAGGCAATTGTTCCAAATTGAGGCCATACGTATGTTCCACTTTGACAGCCTTCACTTGAGTCGAAGAAGGTGGTACGTTAGAGCTGGAACTGCAGGGGATCTCGGTTTGGTAGAAGTCGTCCACTTCTTGACAGTAGGTTTTCCGGAACCGCAATTCTTCCAAACTCGCTCCAAACTGATCATAGACATCCTCTTCGCGTTTCCGTTTGATGGCCTTACTCAAGCTTTTCTCGGTCTTGACCTTTTGACGGAATAGCGTGTGTTGCTTAAGCACCATTTCATTCATGTCTACCAATTCTCGGGGCTCGAAATTTTCACTCAGAAGCGGCTGAAACACAGCCTCTTCCTCCTCCATGTGATGCACAAACTCGTCCAGAAATTCTTGGATGGATTTTTGGAGCTCTTTGCCAAATTTCTCTTTGTCAGCTTCGGTTTGGGAGGAATACACCTTCTCCACCAAACGGATCACGCCCAACAACTTGGAGTCCTCGTGACAATTGCACACAAGTTGGTTGTACACCTTAAAATAGGGATAGAACATGTGTTCAATGTATCTTTTGAAATTTTAAGACGAATATTTTATAAAATAAAATAAAGTTTTACAATGGGGAATGGAAAACAACGTTAAAAAGTCCGTATCAGTAAACCATGGCAGTAAAAGAGAACTGATCTAGAATGGATTTGTAAAGGGGAAATTCGGTGCTCACGTAAGGAATGTACCCAACATTATACAAAAGAAGAATGTGACAGCGGCCAATGTCTCTTATCATAATAAACCCTATAAACGACAATATCGGTCTCTCAATATCATCTTTCATAAATTTGCTCATTACTTGTGAACTTTTGAGGTGCAAAAAGCTCTTTCGTCTGAAAAGCCCTGACCCTGTTCCAATGATCTTCCATTGAACTCATGGATATGCTCTGCCTGAGGTTGCCAATGATCTGTAAAGAGTACGGCTCGGTACTGTACCTGTTTGGCTTGCAATCGGGCTTTGAGTCGGTCCATAATGAAGTGGTTCTCAATGTATTCATGGCTCTTCATCTCCCACATGGCTTCATACACCTCTTGCAGTAAGGTCTCCAGGGACTCCGTGTCTCGGGTGGAGAAATCTTTGACCTCCTTGAGTTGCTGGATTTGATCTTGAAGCAATTCCTTCATCCGTGAATGGGGAATACGGAACAGATTGGGAACCGTGCCAGGGCCTTCCAGGGACGGCAAGACAGCCGGATTGGGCGTGGATTGGCTCATGATGGAGGAAGAATGGTTAGTACATGACCAAAGGCCCTGGTCAAGGTCAAAACCCGTGCGGGGCAGTAGGTGGGACAACCTTGAGGAAAGGCCTAGGAGCCAGGTAAGATTGGGACGACTCACTGCTAGTCTTGTACACAATGTTCATGCAGACTTCAGGACTACTTGACATTCAGGACAGGGGCTAAGAAAGCTGGGAAATCTTACAAGACTTCTTGATGACCAACACGTGGGCAACCTCGAGTGAGAATGTTGTGGTCTTTAATTCTGATGTCTTAAGTACCTTCATTTTTTCATATTTAGACTGCATTTCTACGCATTTTGATCGTTTAAATGATATCTCACAATTTTTACTACAAGAGTGACTTTAAAAAGTCAGGTGGCAAGTGTCTTGCTCAGCCTGTCATCTGATGATGGGTGTCCCAAGGAATTCCCACTTTTCCCACTTTTGTTCACGTTCCATTGTTCCAAGTTGCTTAAAAAAAATTAAGCGTCATGATTCAAATACTGCAAAGATGCTTGAACTGAACTCGCTGGCCGCAGGGTAACATGATGGAAAGCAGAGGCTCTACCAATAGTCCATGCTTGCTAGCGTAGATAATAGAGTAATCCTTCTCCAATTTTGTAACACACTTTGCTTCTGCAAAGTATAGATAACACCTCTGATGTTCCCCCAAAAAAATTCCTGATGGGAAAAATGATTTTACTTGTATTTGAAAGGGTTGCTCTATCTGATATGGTCTAACACGTAGAATATTTAATGAAAAAACTAATGCGTGACAAAGAGCTAGGTTCTAAATTCATGCTTGCAAAAGTTTCCCCTACAACTCTTACAGAAGTCTTCAGTGTTGTCCACTTTTCTCCGCACTAGGGATAGGTCGAAATCAGTCAATTTTTTTCGGGATAGTACGAAATCATCCACATCAACAAGAGTACGTACTATCTCCAATCTGACTAAAAACAAAAACATGATAAGGCCAACGTGGAAAAGCAAATAATCAACCCTAGTTCTTTCAAAATTTCATCAGACTTCAGACCCCTTTTCAATGCCTTAGAACACCAAATATGGGTTTAGAGTGTTTGCCGTTGGAGATATTTTATCATATCCTATCCCATCTCCCGTTATCCTCCATCTACCAACTCGGAGCCACTTGTCGCCATTTCCACGCCAAGATCCATCAAAATGAATCCTTTTGGCGATTCAAAGTCAACCATCAGAACCATCTGCTCTTCGCCGTCGAAGGTGGTGAAGGTCCCTCTTCGGATTTAGACTTGAGTTTCACACCCACGGGATTGATTCGGGATCCCAGCCTCCTGGGTTACAAAGAGCTTTATTTGCTGTGCTCCCACGAGTTTCAAGAGGTCTTGAAAGGCTTGCGCAAGGCCGAAGTTCATCGGGAATATCTACCTCGTCTCCTAAGGTCCATTGTGCCCAAATCATGGTGGAACAATCTTCAGAGCTTCTATGACCCAAATTTCTCAGTCCGTTGTGCCCTATTTGGACCCGGGATCGAGTCCCCTAATACCAAGTATCTAGTCCATAAGATGATCAAGTCGCATACAAACTTATTCGATGCCACGGGCTTTGTCACGGGTTTACCCGGAGGCTTTGGATCCGGGGTTCAGATCGATTTTCGCAAGATGTACCAAATCCATTTGATCTGCTTGTACACCAATTCTGAACGGGTCCGAGAATGTCAAAGCGGGATTCAGCGATTGAAGGCCGGCAACAATATGCTAATCGCCTCGGAAACGAGCGAAATGCCGCATGAATCCGTACTTCAGCTTTTGCCCTCTTTGGATTGCATCTTCTTTGCTTTGGATACCTCCAAGTACGAGGCCAATCTGGAAGAAGAGGCGCAGTTCTGGAAGAGCGAGTTGGAGATCATGTTGAAAGGGCTGAAATTTTGTGATAAGAAAAACCTGCCCATTTTGGTGTTGAGTTGTTCCAACGGTGATGAAGGGCGTTTTTCGGTGAGCGAATTGGCTGAGTCCTTGGGCCTTTTGACCTTGCCGTCCAGGCCTTGGGCCGTATTCAATGTGAACATTGCCAATATGGATGGCATGACCAAGGCCTTGGATTGGGTGCTCTATCATGCCCACAAGAAGAAGGCCAACCTTGAATACCATCAGTTAAATTCTACCAAATCTAAAGCGTCAGTTTGATCTTGTTCAGCGAGAAATATTAAAACAGAAACCGCATAAGTATGATTATCGTGATTAATATAGCATTTTCGTTTCTTCTCCAGGATGAAATTGGAACAGATTTACGTGGCAGCCGGATGCAACCGGTTCTTGAAGTGCTTGTCTTGGCGCAAGGATCTCTTACTCTACGGATCTTGTAACTCTGTCGTGCTAGTGAAGAAATTGTCCAAATCGGATGATTTTGAGGTTCTCAAATCGTTCGTGGCTCATTCTGACGACGTTCGATGTGTGTCTTGGATGACGGACGATATATTCGTGTCCACATCCTCAGATTCCACAGCAATTGTTTGGAAGCGACTGGCTGATTTCTCTTTTGTACCATGGAAGATCTTAAAGGGTCATGCCTCTTCGGTCACTGCCTGCTCTGGATATCAACATGAATCCACCCTATGGATCGCTACAGCCTCGGGAGACTCGTCGGTGAAGATGTGGAAGATTGATCTAAACATGATGAAGGAAGACGGAGAGGAGACGTCCTGTCAAACTATTGATCTGAAAAGCGGGTTTGCTTTGGAAGTGAAGTTTCACGTTCTTGATGGAAACGTTCCACTATTAGTCGTAGCTCGAGATAATTCCAAGCTCCAGGTATATGGACGAGATCCCAAAGGCAAAGTGGAGTCAAACGACCTCACCCTGATTCACAATCTGTCTGGTCATGACAACTGGATCGTCAGCCTGGATCTGATACAAGTCCAAGACGATTACCTGTTGGCGTCGGGAAGTCAGGACTCGTTTATTCGGGTTTGGAGACTCTCGCCCAGAACAGAGGCTCAAGCGAAAATGGTGCAAAAGTCTGTAAAAGACTCGAAGGATGAAGAGATCAAAATGAAGGAAGAAATCGTGGGTATGAAATGCTTCTCGGAAACTAAGGAAACCAAATATTTTGCCATCATCCTTGAAACAGTCCTGGCAGGCCATGAAGATAAGGTGCAAAGTGTCCAATGGCGCCCAAGGTCCGTTTATGACACATCTAACAGCAATCGAGCAATGTCAAAACACTGATGATTTTGCTCGCTTTTCAGATTTGAAGATCAATCACTGACCTTGCTTTCTTGCTCAATGGATAAAACTGTCATCGTCTGGACGTCAAGTCCTGATTTGGGAGAGATTTGGGAACAGTCTGCAAGGTTTGGAGAAGTGGGAGGAAATACCCTGGGTTTCATGGGATGCCAATACGACGACAACGCAGAGCAAATCCTTGGATATAGTTTCACGGGCTCATTTCACTACTGGGCCAATGTTAACGCTGAGTGGAAACCATTCAAAACAATAGGTGGACATTTTGGGCCCGTGGAAGATCTTGATTGGGAGCGCAACGGAAGGTATGACAAAGCTCCAGCGGAAGCTCCTTGTGTCCTCTTATAATATGATTAACATTCTTTCTACACCAGGTATCTCGTTTCGACTAGCTTGGATCAGACCACGAGGTTACATGCTCCATATAGAGTGTCAAATACAAGTGAAGCTGTGTCTTGGCATGAACTGGCTCGTCCTCAAGTGCATGGTTACGATTTGACATGCATCACCATGTTGCCCAATCACCGATTCGCCTCTGGTGCAGAGGAAAAAATCGTCCGTACTTTCGAAACTACTCGGACTTTCCTGGCTAATCTAAGATCCATCTCCAAAGAGACTATTCAGGAAAACGAGAACATGGTGCCACGAATGGCGTTGGTGCCATCTCTCGGTCTCTCAAACAAGGGCGTTAATGCTGACGAAAACGAAGGCGATTCAAATTCAATAACTTACGACGTGTTCGAAACCCCACCCACTGAAGAGACTCTCTACCAACAAACTCTATGGCCGGAGGTTTATAAGCTCTATGGGCATGGCTACGAGATCTTCTGTCTGGCCAGTAATGCCCAAGGGACCTTGATAGCCTCGGCCTGTAAGGCTAGTAAAGCTGAGCACGCGGAGGTCATCTTGTGGTCGGTTGACTCATGGGAAATCGCTCAACGATTGTCCGGTCATGACCTCACGGTGACGCAAATGGCGTTTTCACCCAACGACCAATATCTTCTCACGGTTTCCAGAGACCGGACTTGGTGTCTGTTTGGGAAGTCTGGAGAGACGTATACCAAAATTCAACGATCCAAGGACAAAGCTGTCCATCAAAGACTAATTTGGTCATGCAGTTGGTCAGAAGATTCGAAATTTTTTGCCACGTGTTCCCGAGACAAAAAGTTGGCAATGTGGAAACTCGAAGAAGATAAGGAAGTAAGAGTCTCGTTAGGGTGTAGAGAAGTTCAGTCTCTCCAAGATTCCATCACTGCTGTGGCTTTTGCGCCAAATCTGGAGGGGGGCCAAAAATATGTCGTGGCTTGTGGACTGGAGAATGGAAGTATCATGCTGATCTCATTTGATCCAAAAGCTGATAAAGAATGGAACGTTGTGAAGCATTTGGGACCGAATGATGCTCATCATAAAACCGTGAAGAGGCTTAAATTTGCCCGACATGGTGACTCCATCATCTTAGCCTCATGCAGCGCTGATCACTCGGTGAAACTGTTTAAGCTGATTATGTAATGCCGAAGAAATATATCTCTTGCCCTATATCGTGTTTTAATTTTTACCCAGCCAACATAATAGCTCATCAAACAAGGGAAAACAAATTTCAACAATTTCCCAAAGTAAAAATCAAATTTCCAATAAAAGACAGTGGTAAACAGATGTTTAAAAAGCAAGCCAAGATAGCTGAAGTAGTATTTTATGCTGAGGACAAAGGTTCTTGAGTAACTCGACCCAAGGGAAAACTCGAGACCTGAAAACTCGGCACAAAAAGATTTGACGCATGCGAAAGTTTGGCACATCGGAAAACTCCACATAGAAAGAAAGATTCGACACATAGAAAAATTCTGTGTATCAGAAAACTCAACGCACCAGAAAACTGAAAAAGATGAAATTTCGGTTCCCAGCTTTTAATGACTACTTTTTTATGGCTTGACCAATGAGCCTCACACCTTTTTGACTTTCTCTAAGAAGAATTATTTTTTCTTTTTGCAGGGATAAACTACCTTCATTTCCGATTATCCTTAATTGAGAATGTTAGCAAATGGTTTCAGGCAGTCATGTTTTTCCGATCTGTTGCATGTTTTGATAGGTTGTGCTTTCTTCCATGTCGAGTTTTGTAATGTATTTAGTTTTCTGATGCATCGTTGTTGTTGTTTTATGTGCCGATTCCTCTTGTGTCGAGTTTCAGGTGTCAAGCTTTCCGTTGTGTCGAATTGCTGTGGAACCGAGGACAAAGCTTGTCTTGGGATAAATGTACAAGCGTTCATTTCAATTACAAAACCGGAAGGTATATTTGAAGCTTTTAGATTTCACGATTTTTTGCGAAATTGTTCAACCTGAATTAAGGAATTGTTTTGGAAGCATACATCTTGGCAGTAAGTAAACTTGAATTATTCTAAGGTGTAGCTAAGTAATGAAGTCATTAAGCCAGTTAGTTGAATGTAAACATTTAAACAATTACAATCAATAAGGATTATCGATGATGCTCAAGTAAAATGAACTTGTGTCACATTCAAATTCATTCGAACTGCAAAGCTGGCAAAGCATTATTGGGTGGGGGATAATTGTAACTTGAAGGAGTTCCGAGCTAGTCTTTACTTAGTGCGTCAAAAGGTCTGAGTTTGTCAAGTTTTTCCCTTACTTTCGATTTCAAAGTAAACAAGTACACACAACGCGACGAAATGAATCATTTTGTGCGTATTTTGGTTCCACTTTGTCTCCACAGCATCGTTTTGATCTGAAATAGGTCACGTTACCAACATTTCTAGACTCAGGCAAGGAGGACACTAAAGACTCTTTAGAGTCCCTGAGTCAGGTCACAGCTTAGTCAATCGACTTGAAATATTGTCCTTTCTTTTTTAGATATATTTGATGATTTTAGATAACTACAAACAGAGCAAAGGACTCTCCAACTTGAATGCTCCTCCCCCTGCTACAGAGCATCACGATTTCTCAGGCAATAATATTTGAAAGGGAAGAAACGTCGAAACCAGGGCCCCAAAGGGTTTAAGTCTGTGTAGACCTCGTCGGTTGAACAAAAGCAACGATAAACCTGGCAGACCTCTTTAGTTCCAGAGAAGTCCAGAGTGTTGGAAGAAATTCTTCGATGAATGTGTTAATAAGCCATTTTGAGTTTAGAGGACTTTTGGTGGTTATTGTAGATTTGAAATTGAAACCTTGCGATTAAGCTGCTAGGTAACGTTTGCTAAGATGACATGAACGTCTCGACAAAAAGACACTAGTTAATCGATTTTTGTTTTTTTTTCACGGACTTTTCTAACCGCTGTACGGAATTTAATCCCAATTACTATCAAAATGTAAGGTTGTATTTCGTCATTTTGTTGCATGTGTTAATCTTTATATGTTATTTGGTTTGTTGGATAAATTCGATGATCAGAGGAATTAAATCTTCGTTTTTTTTTTTATTCTAAATCAACCATAAACGGAGAAGTACCATTTCATTTCAGGAGAACGTTCAGACAAAAAATTAATAACCATGCTCCTGTGTCATCATCTTTGATCCAAAAATATACCCTCACAACACATATGGGAGCAGTTTTTAAGAACAGAACATTGTTGGGCGGCAAGACCGCACAATTCGCACTCATCTCGTCTCGGCAGACCGACCTTTTTACTCCTCTATCGACCGCTGAAATTGGGGATGTTGAAAAATGCACATGGAAGCCATGTGACTTCGAGAGACGCTTAACCAAAGCCAGCTGGGGCGATGCTTTTGAAAAACTCGTTTCAGGAGTGACCAGATGAATGAAAAGAAAGCCCAGACGGGGTGAGGGCGTGTTTTGGGGGTGTGAAACTGGATTTACAAGAAAAACTTGACATATCATTAGCGTTTCCCTATTTCCTCACCTTCATAGGAATCATTTGGGCACCTTGTGGAACTAACTAATAGCACATATAAACACACAAAACAAGTAGAAAAATCTGCTTATGAAAGTAGTGGTAGCATTATGTTTTAATTTGCATGGTCATTTTTGTTTTTTGGGTTTGTGAAATGCAGTTTTTCTTTTTCCGGCTATGATTTTACTTTGATCCTCTTTTTTATTGATGAGAATCTACCACGTAGGACTTCTACCTTTGAAGAAACCTAAAGGAATTGATGTAATCAGTAGAGAGAAAAATCTTTTACATTTTTAAAAGCTAACTAGCTCGCTTTGCCAACTCAAATTCGTTGGTAGACCAAATATCATATAAAAATTGAAGGTAATAAATAGACGAATTATAACCTTTCATTTTAATAGTACTGGGGTTAACATTCCCTGTAGCGGTTAGAAAAGCTCGTGAAAAACCAAACCAAAAAAATAAATAAAAATAAAAATAAAGACACATAGAATACTCATATGGCTTGACATTTATTAGTAGAGTTTAATTAGTGCTCTTACAAAGCTGTAAATACAAAAGAACGACATGCTACAAAATTGTAATTGTTAAAACAAATTTGAACTTGAAGTACATAACATTGAAAAATAAAGACCTAGATACTAGCCAATCCTACTTTGACCTACATCCTTTGAACTTTCAAAATTATAACATCACCTTATCACCACAATTGCAATCCATCTTTTAGCTCTCTGGAAGTAGAGGGGACGAAAAGTTGATGTGAGATTGAGCTTCAACTTGCATTCTATATTTTACCTTATTATCTAATTTTGATGCATACACTATTCAAAATAAAAAAAAAATCACGATTCTTTTCCTCAGGGGTTCAAACCCCTGCGCCGGAAGTACCAAGTACCTTTTTTTCCTCCAAAGGAACGCAAAATGCCCTTAGAATATCGTATATTCAAAAACAAATAAATTCTATCCCTCGTAACCAGATTTACAGCTATGCGTTACCAACTTTCAATGCTCCTAAGACTTTCACTACCCTATCTACTACCAGAAACCTGGACCCTTTGTTTCAAATCTATTTCTCATCCTAGTCATTTTGGTATATTACTCTGAAACTATGTGGTCACGGTGTTACCGACGGCTAGTTATACAATCAGTCCTTGCCCATGCTTGACTTAGAAAACGACCGACACTCGCTCACTCACCCACAGAGAGTTCTAGATTCTCCCGTGAAAAGGGAAAAAAAACACTGACATTGGATTACATCAGACAACACAAACAAGAATACAGCATACTCAAGTCAGTGGATAGGTCAAAGTGCCTCTGAAAAGTGTCCAGAAATCGGCATTCATTTTTTGAAGCCAGTGTATGCTTTGTTATACGCTAGATTTCTGCCCGTGATTTTGTCTCGGTAGATACAGGAAAAGCGGGCCCAGAATGGCGGCTTTGCTCCGTTCTGGCAAATTTCTCCGCGTTGTCTCGGGTTTTGCCCGATCGCCAGGGCCCGCATTTACGGGCAACAATGCGGGTCCCACGGCCGATACGGCGAATGCGGGCTATCATTTGGTGGTCAATGCGGATGCGGCTTCCCCATTTCAATCTTGGTCCTTGGGGCAGATACAGAGTAGCTTGCCCGTGATTACGGCTGCCAAAGACCATGGGCAACGAGATGAAGACCAAACCGTACTTTGTGAGGATGGTCCCTTGTTTCTCATGTCCAATGACATCACCCAAGCCGAGATCAAAGAACTCTTGGCCAAAATCCCAGAATTGGATCCCAAAGTGGCGCATTCACAATCGATTTTGGTTTTGCGGCTATGCGGCTCCGTCTTGGCTCATGACTTGGCCAAGGGTGAAGACCGCACGGCCTTTGCTAATGAAGTGTGGACCCAATTGGAGGAGGAGATGAAGGTCCCCATGACAATTCAACATTACAACGCTTTACTGAGTGTATACTTGGAGAACGATCACACCTTCTGCCCCGCCTACTTCCAAAACCGCCTACGAAATCGATCCGTGCGGGCGAATCAAGAAACATTTGAAGCCTTGATGCGGCGTTATAGCAAAGATGGGAACATGGAAGGCGCTAGCAGGATTTTAAAAGTGATGCAAGAACGAGGCTTCGGTGTTTCTCGAAGTGCTTTCCACGCCCTCATCAATGGCCACGCCCAAGCTAATGACTTCAAGAGTGCCAAGCAAGTGCTGAACACCATGGCTGGCCTCGAATTAGTGGCCAATTCAGAGACCTTTCTTATTCTAGCCAACGGATTTGCTCGTTACGGTGACTTTCAGGTAATTAGCTTGGTTGTCGAGTCGCTTTCAAGTTGCCATATCTTTTAAATTTCTATTTTAGGGAATCCAAGATACGTTCCAGGAAGCCGTCAAACACAAAGTCAAGATGGGGAACAAGCACGTGTACGAGGTCATTTGGAATCTGTGCGAGCACGATCACAAGAATCTTGTGTTCAAAGTGCTGGACTTGGCCAATCGGGACAGTGAGTCCTTCGGGTTTGAGACGAAGGCCGTCATTTCAAAGTTGATTGCTTCTTCCCACGATGACGTGGCCTTTTCGCTGCTCAAGTTCATCCCACAAGCTCCCAAAGACGTATCCAAGCGAGCCACAGAGTTTCTCGATGAATTAGTGAAGAAAAATCGACCTGTTTCGAAGCTGTTATGGTACGCCGAAGAGATGAAGCGAGAGAAGATCCTTGAAGGAGGCCTAGAAACTTTGCTTTTGGCGGCATTGAACAAAAATAACTTCTCCCTGGCCTTAAAACTGGCGGAAATTTATGTTCAAGACGGTCATCCCCTCTCGAAACAGATCACTTCATCTCTTTTCACAATGTGTGGCTCCTCTTTGGACGTCTTGAGCACCGCCAAAGCCATTGGAACCGCCAATCTCACCGGAGCCGATCTGAAATCCATCGTGATTCCCCATGTAGATAAAATGAGTCATTCAGTCACTGAGATCACTGAGCACTTGCAAACCACAGGTCTTGAGCCCCAGAAGTTCATTTCACCCCTCATTGATTACCTCTTGGAGAAGAATCGGCACACTGATGCCGAAGGTTTGGCACAAAGTCACCAAAAGTTCCTAAGCTCTGCTCACGCCGATTTGTTCAAGCCTTCAATTTCAGAAACCACCTCTGAAACCGGAGAAGTGTCTCAGAGTCCCGTTGCTCCGTGTATAGTAGATGTTAGCATGGTCCAGATGTTCGATCCCGCTACAAACACGTTTCAATGGTTCCCCTTACCTTATGTGTGCGATATGTTCCGGACTCAAGGTCGGTTTTGGGACCTGGAACAAATGTTGGTCACCTCCCGAGGGAATTTCAAGAGCGAGGACCGAAAAATCATCTATCTCGCCACTCTTCAAAGCTACTTGGACCACGGGTTCTTCGACAAAGTTATCTTTCTTACCCATCAGTTGGAGACTGAGGAGTTCAAGGGTGACTTTCCACAGTACGATGATCTCATGAACCAATTGGCCGATGTTATGGCCATGAACCACAATCAGTTTGCTCCCGAGAATAACACGAACTATCTTGAAGACGACAAAACCCAAGTCAAAGAAGAATCTCGTTTCATTCAGAGCCAACATCGCAATTTTAAACGTGCCCTGGGCTCAAAATCTGGCGAGGAGGCTCTGCAAGTCTATTATGCCCTGGAAAAAGCCGGCAAAATCCTAAATATCACAGAATCCTCGTCGCTCATCGAACTTTTAGTTAGAGAGAACCAAATCACCGAAGCCGCCCAAATCGCCGAAACCATGTTATCCCGAGAAATGTACCCACTACCCAAAATATTTCGCTTCTTGTTGAACAAAATGGCCGCTTCGGGACATGTGGAACCTATGGAGAGTCTGGGCCAGTATCTCAGTGCCAAAGTCAAGAAGGACGTGTCCTATGACAATCGCTTGTGCAATGCATATTTGTCAGCGTCCCGTGGAGGAGAATTTCTGGACAAGCTTCATGAGCAATTAGAACTAGCCACGCCTGAAAACATTCAGACCATCAAAGACAAATTCCCACGTGGTGGTGCTATGGGTCTGTTAGAGAACTACCCTGAGCTCATCGGCCACTACTCCAAGCTTGCTCACAAGTTCATTCAGTATGACTACATCGCACCCATGAATGTCCTTTGGACGTATCATTTTATCAATGGTCGGCACGACCTGGCTGCTCCGTTGTGGGAGAATTACGTCAAGAATTGCCCTCAAATTATGTTTCAAAAGATCTGCCAGACCGCCCGATCTCAGGGCAGTCTCGATATGGCCTTCAATCTGGTTACGCTCCTTCAAGATGCCAAGGTGACCATTGGCGCTCAGGGCATTGCTTATTCTTGTCTTCTAGACGTTCTGTCTCAAAAGAACCTGTTCAAAGATGGTCTGAGCCACTTGAATGAAGCTCTCCAGCAAGGTGTTCACTTGGATGATGTCAATCGAACGGCTCTAGTCCGACTCAAATCTGGTCTCGAGTCTATAGGCGAAAAGTTCCCCTATGAAGTACCCAAAAAATGCAACAATCTCAGTTCGGAAAATGAAAGAAGTCTGAGTCCCGCCATGGATAATTGAGTAAAGTTGAGTAGAAAAAGAATGATATTGAACATGGTTATGAGTGGTTCCAATGAAAATAAGGATCTTGAACACGTGTTAATATGAATGTATATTTTATACAACCCTGTGGGCATCGCAAATAAAAGTTTTACTACCACCAATATCGCCAAAGAGTCCTTTACAAATGGCTCAATGGAGCCTTCGATTGTTTGTTATATTTGGGCAACTTCTCTTGCAGCATTTTCTTGAAGTCGGGGTGGACTTTTCCGAATTGGTTCACGGCTCTTTCCTGAAACCATCAGCGTAAATTTGTGTGGTGTGTGTCACAAATATCAGAAAAATCAAAAGAACTAGGTAGATCAAATGAACCACTGAATTACCTGAAGGAAGGGTTGGGCGTTACACAAATGGGAAGCAATGTTATCGACCAATCTCGTACGCTCCTCGGAGTTAAGCGTCTTGCTCCAAAAATCGGTCACTTGGGGATAACAATCGGCCTCGCTCCAGGAATGTCGGTCCACATCACCTTCGACCTTCAAGACATCAGATGAAATATTGATAGATAAGATGCGTTAAAATACATATGACTTTGTTAATCAGAGCCATCAGAAACAACTACCTTGAAGGATTTCTCGCTGAATTGTTTGTCCTCCTTGGGACCCGAAAATGAATTCGGGAAATAGTTTGGAGCATCACCTTGGTTTGCGTCCATGGTCATGGGACCATCTCGTTGATAATTGGCCACTCTAGTCCTGCAAGTAAATCATTCATACTATTGGTTTTAATATATTTCCCTTTTACTTGATCATGATTTATTCATACCTGAATGGGCAATTGACCGGGATTTGCATAAAGTTGGCTCCCAATCGATGACGATGGGTATCGTCGTATGAGTACAGACGTCCCTGGAGGAAATCAATTCTGTTAGAAAAAAAACCTTTGGTATCGAATTTCATCAACCTTACCTGGAGCATCTTGTCGGGACTGGGTTCAATTCCGGGGACCAAAGAGGCTGGGCTGAAGGCTGATTGCTCGATCTCAGCAAAGTAGTTCTTGGGGTTTCTGTTCAACACGAACTTGCCAACCTTCATAAGAGGATATTCGGAGTGAGGCCAAACCTTGGTTAAGTCGAATGGGTTGAACTTGAACTTCTCGGCCTGCTCAAAAGTCATCACTTGAATATGCCTGTGGAGTTGAGAAAGATAAAAACACTCGTTATTGATCCTGTTGTACGCCTTCATCAAAAGCTACCATTCTTACATGGTCCACGAGGGATGGTTGCCCTCGGCAATGGAATTGTAAAGATCGCGGATGGAAAAGTCCGGATCATCGCGGGTCAAATCATCGGCCTGATGACGGTCAAAGTTCTTAATCCCTTGGTCGGTCTTCAAGTGGAATTTGCAGTAAATTGGATCTCCGTTCTCATTCACCATTTTGAACGTGTGGGATCCGTATCCATTCATGAACCGGTAACCCACGGGGGTACCACGGTCGGAAAAGAGAAAACACACTTGATGTGTGGTTTCGGGGCGGAGCGTAATGAAATCCCAAAATGCGTCTGGGTCCTTCAAATGGGTGGCTGGATTCCTTTTTTGGGTGTGGATAAAGCTCGGGAAGAGAATGGGGTCACGGATGAAGAAGATGGGAGTATTATTGCCCACCAAATCCCAGTTACCCTCCTCGGTATAGAACTTCAAGGCAAAACCTCGAGGATCACGAGCGGTGTCGGCCGACCCGCTCTCACCTCCCACCGTGCTGAAACGAGCCACCATGGGCGTCCGCTTGCCAATTTCACTGAACATCTTTGCCTAGAATTTCAAAGTTGGTTGGCTTACATAAGCAAGGAAATTTGTCCTTTTTAGCAGATGTCTAAAGTGGTCACACTAACAATAAACCAACAGCTCAGCTTGACTCAGCTGTTCATGCGCCATTTTGTCATCAAATCGATTCCCATCTTGCTTAGATTTCCTCAAATAAAATTGTCTGGAAAGAATTCCAATATTTCCACCCAACGTACACCCTTTGTCAAAGAATTTCCTCTTCATTTGAATCATATGGTATGACATACATACATGCATTCATGAACGATACATTAAGTAGATTATCCTCCCTATTTATTAAGCTCCTCAGTACAACCTGGTATAAGCTTAATCTTGATTGCTTCCATACAAACGGATCCACGATGAAGATTTCTGTGAAACATGCCCACAACTAAGTCGTAAAACCAACTTAATCGTGGATTTGATTACTTGAATACCATCAAATAGATGAGTGCGTATCTGTACTCACCTTGCAATATTGAGAGATATCATTGGTGACTTCAAAGTATCCAAAGGCTCCAGCTCCTTTGGCGTGGACCACTCGTTCAGGAATTCTCTCTCGATCAAAATGAGAAATCTCGTCAATGTAAACCGCATCTTGGATCAGGATTGGTCCCTTCTCCCCAATCGTCAATGAATTCAACTTGTCGGCAATGGGAGCTCCGGTGCTCGTAGTCAGAAGGCCACCATTCTGTAGTAATAGATTACAATGTAAGAGGATTGACCGTCACGGATGGTTGATTAGTTTTCAATTTGGTATTTTAAATCCTATTCCCTAATGGTTTGTGCAATATGTTGGAAAGGGAGGTATTTGGACGAGTTGTATGATTTCTTCTGTTATAACATGTTCTGTATTTGATTGGATACATTTTTGTGCGATGAATCTTAAAAGGAGAAAGCTCTTTCTCTGAACAAGACAATTTATGGGTCATGATTTCGTTTCAAAGTACTCGTTATGGTCGTTATGGTGGCGAAGAGGCAACTTTAAGCTGACGTACGAGTCTTGCGTATGTTTCGGATCACAAGGACATTTCAATGGTATTGAATCTTATAAAAGCGATAATGAAAGACATTCATCTCGAAGTTAAGTTTCATACTTGCCTCACTTTCATAACGCAGACAGTTTGATAAACAAAAATGAGAAACCGGTTATTCCACAAATCTCGAGCATAAAATAATCGAACAGAAAATGAGCGTATCCCCTAACTTTATACAATAACCGCTAACATTTTGAAAAAAACGATGTCTCATTTCCACAGCCTTTGCAATATTAAATGATAAACTAACTCAGAGGCAATATTCTTATAATAGCTTTGATTCTATCTGTTATGAAGTGGCCTTTCAATAAGATCCACAATAATCGGTCCATTACCATCGATTTGCTATTGATAAGTTATCATCATAGCTAATGTTTCATAAAAAACATAAATCTCACCCAACGTTTAATGCAATTAATCTGATTCATTATACCGTAATTCAGACACAGAAGTGACTCAAATCTCCTAAACTGATTCGGTTCTTTCAAAGGTTGATTTTAAAGATTTTTTCTTACCGCGACGGATTTGCGGTAATCCTCCAGTTGATTGGTAGCTTTATCCCGGGCAGCCATTATGCCTTACTTGCAATGTTTAAGCCTGTCTTCAAACTAGAATATAGCTCTAAAGCTATGAATGGTAGTAGTACGACATAAAAGATTCCACTATCCTCTTTCTTACCTGTTCTGGTCGAGCAAGTTTCTTAGACTGAATCGATCTTCGTGTCCAGATCAGAGTCCACCTAGATACACTCCTGCATCAACGATAACAAGGTCCCTGTGTACCTATTTTCCTTCATTCGACGTTAGCTTCAAGGAGTCTGATAATCACCACCTTCAGGCTGATTGCACTAACTATCTCAATTTTTTAGCAATGACACTTCTCAAGCTCTGTGAGATGACTGTCGAACAGGAAAATCCTTTATCCTTTTTGGCAGGCCCCAGGTTTCTTTCACTCCAATGGCACTTGCCCGAGCGCTCAAAATGGCAAACCTTTGAATGGGTTCTGCGCATGGGTGGCTTCGAAGGAGGCGCACAAGTTTGGATTGAGTTTTTTTTAAAGAACTGGTGGTCCTACTCATGAAGCTAGACTTGGGAATAAACCAGATTAGTTCTATCTGGTATGAGACAAATTCTGAATTTGTTGTTGACAATTGAAATTTCAATCAAAGAACGAGATGAATGGAACTTTAAGCATTTTTAATAGCCACCCTTGAGTTGAACATGCTTGGTCTAATTTAGAAAATATATATGATTACATATTGAGGCGCTTGAAATCACGAAAGTAAATCATGAAAGTACAAACTATATTCAAGCATTCTTCTAAGTATTTACGACTGGACCTTTTTGTTCCTGTTCACGATATGGGCTTGTGGGCTTTTTGTCGCCAGTGTTAGTTTGAGGGTTAAATTCATTTCAAGAGGCCAAAATCATAAAGTAGATTTGATGACTTTGAGGTCCTATTTAACCAAGAAACAGAGCATTCCACTTTTACATTGCAGGGCAATGTTTTGCAGTCTTTTTGTCGAATGAAACATTTTGGCCAATCCCTATTTTGGTTGCTCGATCGAGCAAAATGTAAGAGAAAGAAACATGTTAAAGATATCAAAACTTCGGCTTCTAGCTTCTAAAGTTTCCTATTTCAAATAAAAGGAGCAAAGTTGATTCGGCCCATATGGAGTGCCCCAAGATAAATGTTTTTACCACATGTTAAACCTTAGATCAGTAGGCTTAGACCTAAACTTTGGGCATCACCCAGGGTTTCGATGACATTTTGAAAACATGTTTTGCTCAAAAGAATTTGAAGATGAAAACAACTTTTTAAGTGCCAAGACAAAGTATCCCGGCCAAAATAAATCATGTTTGTTTAAACGCCCAGTAAAATTGCAGACTTCAACTGAATCAAATATGAAGTATATGTTTAATTCTATCTTTTATTATTCTACAAACATAATTGGGTTCGGATATTAGCTAATAATTAGAACGGACCAACTGACATGGTTAAAATTTGAAATCCATCGCTGAAATACTCCAAGAATCCTAAACAATTGCATTTCTCTCAAAAGAAAAATAATCTACCTTTTACGAAGGACCTTGGCGGCAAAATATATGGGTTTAAATAGTTAAATTGTTTACTAAACTCTAATGACTTAGAAGAAAGGCAGGAGATATTTTGTTTTGAAGTCAAGGAACCTGATTGCCAAGGATGTCCAAACAATCAGTTTTAGTGATATGTGTCATGTTCTCGCTTTAAAATGCATCCTGTTGATAGATTTCTTTGTGCTCAAAGTTTCAAGGTTTTTGAACAAATGTTATCCTCGTTAAGGCAGGATGGCGACTTCCGGCAAATGCAATGATTCAACGTACATTGAGGCAGTCAGCAGCAAAAACCAAGCTCAATTTCAGAGACTTGAGACTACGCGATACTACTATCTTAATTATCTTCAAGGGTTCCTGAGCTTTATTTATTAACTTGTGGAGACCCTGGCTGACTCTTGGGGTTATTTACTCGATAATGGTTTCCTTACAAGAATAAGTGTGATTTTGATTCTTAGGTCGGATCTTGGGGCAAGGTTTTGGGTTTGTTTCAGAACCTGAAGCTGATCTACTGAATCATGGTTGTTCAACAACATCTTTAAGGATGTTGAAGGTTACATTGGATGAATAAAAGCGTGAATGGGTGGTATTTCATGCCATTTGGTAAAGATTTTTACAACGAAATTGAAAGGTGTCTCTTTTCTGTTGGAATTAGTTCGTTCAAATACGGATGGTTGCTTTATCTATTACATATCACAATTGGCAGGGTTTCCAGGTTCAAGCCTCGTGCTCGATGAAAGTTTCTGGATCAAACTGTTCAGCCCTTTATAAGTATAACTTTTGCAAGCAACTGCGAAACTCGTGAAGCAAGGAAGAAATCTAAAATTACAGATGAGCAGCGTTGTCATCATATTTTCTGATTCACTTTTCTCCTGATAAAAATAATCCCTTAGTTTACCAAGGACGACTTAATCACTGGACAGAGACGGTTGCCAACTTTTCTTCAGATTAATCACACGATTTCTCGTTCAGTAGAGTTCGGCTCCTTTGAACTGAGAACACATTGAGCAATTTCGAGCTCAATCAAATGTTTTTGTCAAGAGTTATAAACATTATAAACATCCACCCTAAAGAAGACACAAAATGTTGTTACAAAAGAAAACTGCATGTTGCATGGCAGTCACTTTCTTTCACTTACAAATTTCAAAAAATCAACCTGCTTTACCTTTTCAAACTTTTTCGTTTGAAGAGAATCTCTTGGGTATCTTCAAACTCGATAGCATGAAGAAGCGAGCTCGTCAAAGGTGTCTTGACTATATCGATTTTCTTTAAGCCTCACTTTTATAACCTTTAAGCAAAGAAGGTAAAGGCTATTGAATAAATAAGTATTCCCACAGTACAGTCACTGTCCAGTGGTGTCGTCGTCCGTGGGTACACAAATAGCAATTAGAGTCCCTCCTTTGAGCTTTTCCATGTGATCGTTCTGCTTGATTATCCTTTTCTATTCTTATGAAGCAGCAATGATAATGTCTCACCTTTCATATTGTAGGACGAAACATAATGATGCGTTCCAAACCAACTTTTGCTTTCATAGTAGATTCCACAATCCCAATTCATATAATAAATGTAATCGTGTTCACCATTAGTAGTTCGGTTAGAGCTCGGTCAAATTTGCAAATAAAAATAGTTTGTATTGAAACCATAAGCGTACGTAAAATGTCACCAAAGGTTATCTAAAGAAATAAAAGAATTTCTTATCATAATACCGGCACGGGTTTAAAGGCTGACTATACCTTGACAGTGTTCTTTGGTGAAATTTTTCACAACAAAATGTCCAGGTTTAGGATTATTTGAAACGAAAACCATTAATTTGGGGAAATTTGGAAAATGCACCTGAATGTTTGAAAATCTCCCGAAATGGTAAAATATTTGAAATAGAATTGAAGAATTTAATCAATTTCTTCGGAGTCCTTACTTATTATCATTAGTTTAGTCATTCAGTCTTGAAGTCGTTCTGGAGGGTATTGATTAAAGGGAAAAAAAAACATGTTTTTCTTTCTAATTGAGATTTCGGCGTATGATTCATAGGATATGAATTTGAATATGAACTTGAATAAGAATTATAAATTTCTCATCTTCAAGCGTCATTCCAAGCAGCGCTAATGAAGATCGCAAATTGCTTGATCCTGAACTGCTGGGATTCCAATTCCAGGAGCGATAAGGAAGTCCGCAAAAAGAAACCCCAGAAAATAAATGAAAAATGATTCTAGATTTCTTCTCCATCCAAGTTCGAAGAATCTGAGCTCGTCAAATTCTCGTAGAAAGTGCTTTCACCAGCCTTTCTCACTCATGTCGTGCTCACTTCAGAAAATGAGGACAAATTAAAAAGAATCATCTCTCCTTATGACGCCCATTCTCTCTCATTTTCGTGCCAGTTGATCAGCATCCTCCAGAGGGATCGGAGGTCTCACTTTAAGATACAATGAGCCATGGGAAAATCTATTCTAATGAAGTGATCCAAACAGAAGATGACCAGTTTGACGATGATCCGGATATGCCGCGAACCCAAGCCAAAATGGGAAAGAAGGCTCCAAACTTCAAGGCCAATACCACTGAGGGTATGATAGATCTCTATGAGTGGCTTGGCGACTCTTGGGGAGTATTATTTTCCCATCCGGCCCCTTTCACACCCATTTGTACCACAGAAATGGGTAGTATTGCAAAACACTACGAGGTTGGTACATCTTGTGATGTGATTTTCCGGTCAATTATGAGTTGCTTGTCCTCGCAGGCTTTTAAGAAGCGAAATGTCAAACTCTTAGGGATCTCCTGTGAAGATGTGAACCTACTTCATGATTGGGCCGGAGACATCAAGGCCTATTATGGTTTGGAACATTTTCCAGTCACCCTTCTGGCTGATGAATCGCGGGCAGTTGCTTATCTGTAAGTGCTTTTTGAACATGTCTTTTTTAGATCTTGTTAACAGCTTGGTGGTGCCTAACAATCAGAATACATGACATTTAAACAAATCGAAACAACAAATTGTGTCTTCCATGACGGTTAATTGAAAATTTCCCTTAGTCAATTGCCTTTATAGGTTGATCAAACACGATTTTTTTTAAAATAAGATTGAGGTTTTCAAGTCTTTCAATCACAAAGGTATAAGAACCATCCTGATATTTGACAAACTATTAGGTATGGACTAATCGAACCCACCTATCGAGATAACTTTTCCGGTATTCCTTACCCTTGTCGTGGTTTGTTCATCATCGACCCTAAGAAAATCATTCGGATGATGTCATTTCATCCTTGGTCCATTGGCCGTTGTACCAAGGAGATCATACGCTCCGTGGACAGTCTTCAACTCACGGACTCTTTTGACAACAAGGTTTGAAAGTCCCTTCAAAGATCTTTAGGTATCACAACGTGATTGAACACCTCTGTTCCAGGTCTGCACTCCCGCGGATTGGGAGATGGGCAAGAGTGCCATGGTTGATACAAGTGTAACTCCCAATGACATTAATACTATGTTCCAAAGTGGCGTGATCACGTGGTTCTTGCCCTCGGGTAAACCTTATATGCGCACCATTGGGGATCCAAAGAAACCGGAACCACGAGTGGGAGAAGCGGCAACGAATTTGAATCTCATCAAACTCGCCTATGGTTCTGACTCAGATTAATTATGTGTTGCCTAGCAATCGGCATTGGTCGTTATGAAAGTGCAATAAATATGTAGATTCTGTGAACGGTACCAATTTCATTTAGTTGTGTGAGTAGTTACATACGTTAAATTCCTGGTTGAGAGCAAAAATAATCTTTTCTAGTTGCTCTTGACATTCCAAAACACAGGGTGGCCGGAAATGACGGAAATGAATCAATTTGATATTTCAGAACAAAGTCGAACAGCTAAAACAGCTTCTTACGAAAACATAACAACTTTTCAAAAAACTCCCATAGAACATGTGTGAGCGTGTCATACGTAAAGATGTTTATTTGCGGCCACCGGAGACTCCAACAAACTCAATCAAAGTTGGCACAGGAGGACAAAAGGCCAAGCTTATACTCACTCGTCACGACTGTAACTTGTTCGAGATTTACAGACTAGGTAGCAAAATCATACTCGAACTTTTCGAAGAAGTTGCGTGATTTTGGATCCTACATTCGGCAGGAAGGTTTGTCAAAAGATCCTCTTCTTTGGCTTAGATTGTAGAAACATGTCTTACACGTAATATCAAAGTGTCTTACCCACTTACTATAATGATCGTAAAGTTATTTAGAGTCACGTGTCTTCTGTTATTGGGAAGGCACAAAGCTAACAAAGGTTTGATTAAATACCACAAAGCTGCAATTACAGGAATTCATTTCTTGCTAGAGGATGTTTCCATTTCAGAATTTGAAGGCATCAAAAATGGTTTAGTGTTGCATCCAAAAACGTTAATTTAAAGTCAGGTACTTTGAAAGCTCTTGCAACCCTTGCAAAGACTGATTGATAACTAGGCGAGTTTCAGAATTCAAATAGACACCAAAAGACAAGTTATAACATTCACGTTCATTTACTTCCGAAATTTGAACGGTTGACAGAGGACCAGACACTCCAGTGGTTGAAAACTGTTACACAAGACGCCCAAATTTCAATTGCTTTCTACACACTGCTAATTGAGTCTCAGTAACTAGCTCAAATCTTCATCGTTCACTGAGGGCCTTGTAATGCTCAGTCCTGGGACCATTTTCTGAATGGATGCTTTATACTCTTCGTCTTCTTTAGTTACATGGGGTTTGGTAGAATAATTTTCAAGTCCATCATGATGGCGGTCATTATTAGAATTGGCTAGAACAGCGTCTCTCGTGTTCTTTCTTATGGCCTCCGGTTTCAAGGAATTGCCGAACTGGTTGGAATCTTGACCAGTAACTCTAGAATTGCTATCTCGGTAGATTGGTTGTTGATTGGGGTCATAGCTGATGATTTCTTGGAAATCGGGTAAGGTCCTTGGTTTTAGAATCAATTCGGTTCGTTTGAGGTAACGATGTTTCTTGTTCAAATCGACGTCATCAAAATCGAAGCCTTCGTTATATTGAGCAGAAGGCTCTTGCTCGAGAGCATTGAACAGGGATTCATCATTACTGTGAGGGTCAGCCATTTCTACAAAGACATCATCGTCAGCCAGGGAGAGTCGCCGGGATGAGAATTGACTGTAGTTTTGAAGGTCCTCTTCGGCTTCATGATTGGCCTTTAACGTTTCAACGCGGAGTAAGTCCTTGAAATGTCGGCGTCGACGTTCTGGCAAAATCAAGACACAGACAAAGAATGCGATGGCCACCAAAACCACAACCAAGCTAAAATGTATGGGATAGAATATGAGTTTCTAAAAGTATGCAAAGTGAAATAGGCTCTTTTACGTTATATCAAGTATGTGGAAGTCATTTTTCCTTATTCTTATGAATATCGAGTGTTTCCACCCCTAGCTATTTTTGTACCCAAAGCACAAAATAATTTTCCTGTAACCTGGAAATTCTAAGTGATAGCTTCCTTTCGCTCCACCAAGGATGACGTCATCTGGATAAAAGTTCATTTTCCCCCTCCCAAAGGTCTCTGTCCAATGGTGACGACATCAATACAAGACAAAGACGATAAGAGGGAGGGGGATTGGCAGCTTTAAGCCCGATTAATCAAATCATTTCTTGTTGATTTGAATTGGGATTTGTTGTATACAGAAAGCTTTGTCGAATGTTTCAAAAAGCTATCAACGTTACCGTATTGATATTTCTGCAATATGGGATTTCTTAAATAAATTTGTGTCATTTTGGGGAGAAAATGGTGAGATCTGAAGTTTTTATCATTTTCCTGCTTATATATTTCATCCATCCATTTTGCATTGCTCTGTCTCTCTTATCATGGCAGTTTTTGGAGACATAATATTAAAGGTTGAGGCACACTTTGCTTGTGCACCATTCTTCTCCTATAAAAGTCAGACACATCTTGACGTGTTTCCATGGGATAACAGTAAATAGTTGGGAGATGAGTGACTAATGTGGAGAGAACTGGCCTGCTATCATTTTCAAGAAACTTGAAAGTAGGGTAATCTTTTCTCTAATATATAATGAAACATAATCTTAATAACAAAATTGTTTCATTGTGACATTATCAATATGCCTTTGCAAATCTCAGGTATTTTTTTACCATGCAATAATAAAAAGATATATGTACAAGATGCTCGTCTAGTTTATTGGTCTGAGAAGCAGCTTGAACAATGCAAGAATCCTCTCTCCAGGATTGTTTGTTTGTTCAAAAGTCAGATGGCAGCTCTCTCACTTGGCCCTCCTTCTGATGATAGGTGTCCCAATTGAGGGATAGCCCCGCTTCGTCGTCAAAGCCAACACTAATGATTAACTCACCTTCAGGAATGACCACATACAGCTTTTTTGCTCTACAAAATACAAACGTAGCATGACAAGGGTTCATAAACTGTCTGTTTTCAAAACAATTCTTAAAAAGATATTGCAAATACTTCAAAATGAGGTTCGTAAAACATTCACAAATGACAAAAAGTGTTTCGTACAAGAGGAAGAGACAATTTAATACTGATGCAATTGTATCACAAGTGCAAATTAATTGTACTTAAACAAATTTGAAAATAAAGTAATTGTGATTAATCATATTTCAAACCCATGTATTTGTATTTGCAATTATCTACATTTATAAAATAATCTTGATATCTGATATTTGCGTTTTCTCATAAATGGATTGTCTGTCCTAGTTCCTTATTAGTGGCGGATCAATTGTTTTAAAATGATCTCTTTAATTCTTCAAGAGGGCAAAATATGAAATACAGCTATTGCAACATGATGTATTTCAATGCATAAGGATTCCATCCACAGACCTCGCATAGCGCGAGGAAAAATGCGAACACTTGCCTTCATCAGGCCGTAGATGAATTTTGGTGTCTAGTGACTTATTCGTTTTCATTGGCAAGCGTGGCCGGATTTTTAGCAAGTTTATCACTGACTGTATTTATTACAGACCCGGCTATTGCAGGTCGTTACTGCTGATGAGTCAGTCACCCTTCTCTTTTTCAGTGTACAGATCTGCTGACGCGAAGCCCATTTTGCTCTGCCCTAAGGTCGGGCCAATGCGAGATCTAGTCATTATATGATCTGTGATTCCATCCCTCGTAAAAAAATCCAGGAGAGTCTGAAATTGGGCTTCTCTAAACTTCAACCCCATTTTCTCATAAAACCTGTCAATATAGTTGGGTTTTCACTCACTGCCAAACAGCACCTTCATTGACCTGTTCAGTACGTAGTAAGTGTTGTTGGAAAGTGGGAGTGAGTGGTTTTGTCGAACCACGTCATTTTCTATCTTGAAATGATATTTTCAACAAGAACAAATTCAGTTATTGTGGACTCCGAGTAATAGATATGGCATTGGGACTACACTATAAAACCCTTTGGCAAGGTAAAATAATAGCAAATCAATTTACCTCCAATACATAGGAATATAGAAATCAAGCTGTCGTTCCAATTTGTCCACTCGCTCCAAAAGCTCTTGTGCTGTCATGTTGTACAAACTCAACTCATCGTCATTATTGTATTCCACAAAATCCGCCATCTTTCTTCAGACACTTCAAACACAGATCTGTACCATCACGTTATTATGTTCGATTTCTTGTTCCTTGTAGATCAATCTGGCCACTAGCTGTCTAACTTTGACACTTTGAATCTGGAGAGCTATTGACAAAATCTTTGGAGATTTACATCACGCATGCATTGTGTGTTGAAATGTTACATATTTCCAGTTATCTTTATGACAGGAGATCAATCCGTTTGACAACTCCCTAAAGCCCCAGTTAGACCCGGTGAATGCAAAGATCAAAAACAAAAAAGGGCCCCCAGGACTGTCAGCATGTTTTGAGCTCTTTGCCGGCTCGTCTATAAATTAAAAAGATTGAAAGAAAAAGATGAAGGAGACTATCATATTGGTACAATACGATCTATCTTCCAGGTTCTCCTTCTCATAATCTGCAATAATCAATGCGCTTTTCTTTACCCAAGGATCTTTTTTCTGAATATTTTCCCTATGTACCTTGCTATACGCACGTGTCAAAAAAGACCATTGTAAAGTTCATGATTGGCCTCAATATCAAACTTCCACATAGTCATTTAGCCATGATTTCGGTCCATTTTGTAGTGAGAGGTTGCGGGATTAGGAACTTTAAATTAACCCCAAGTGGAGACTGTTTTCCCCCTAACAAAAATTGGTTTGCTGATTACTTTGTGGATCTCTTTATTGATTTACCTGGAATCGCATTTCTTCCTTCCTTCCGTAAGACGCCAAAACAAGGCTCGGTGCATTCCCTGTCATTACTAAATATCAAGAACCATAGCAACGATTGATTTTTTGTACATTCTAACGAGGTTTTATCGAGAAAAATAGCAGCTTAAAAAAGTCTTGTAATGATATTTGTTAAGGACAAGTTTTAAGGATACTTTCATTTCAGCTTCCTATTTATGAGAGAATCCTTTTTTTGAGGCCTAACTCTCGATATTTCTAAATTGTGTCAGTCGCCAAGTTCAAGCTCTCTTTGAAAGTATTGGAACATCATGGCTAAACTTAGGTATAGAGGCCCTTGATATTGGCCCCATCATGTTATATTGATCTTTCCTGATCCCATTTTTTCCTTCATCCCATATTCCTACGTGGGGGGTGTATGCCTATATGTTAGAAATAATTTGCACATTAGTCATGTAAAAATTTCAAATGGAGAAATAGAGGTCTTAGTTTGTCATCTAAAAGGTCTTGATCTGTCTATTGTAACAATGTAAAGGCCCCCTTCTTGTTCAGTAACCTGTTTTAGGTCAGCTCTCCAATTCATAGGAAATGAGTTGGATCAGGCAGTCTGCATGAAAGTTTTCTTTGTAGGGGACTTTAATTTTCCGGCTAGCGTTTTAGAGTGGGAGGCTAGTCCAGATGGGTATATTCCCATTTCGAAATCGACATCTCAGTCGTTCGAAAAGCTGGAAGAATTTGCGATCTTGCGCAATTTCGCCCAGCATGTTGGTGTAGCCACCAGGGTGAATAAAGTTTTGGATTTGGTTGTCTCCAATGACCCTGCTCTGATCCAGTATGTCCACATGGACTTGCCACGGAAAATATTTGTCTATACATGTTTGGCAAATGACATGAAGTATTTTCATATCTCAAATCATGCCATGGTCCACCTGGAGAGATCCCCCTTTGAAAATGTAACCTTTCCATCAATTTTTGGCAGACTTCAAAAGTATAAATTCTTGCCAGAGATCTTGTCACTTTTTGCATTGATTTTGATGAACCCATCAACGTTTTGATTTCAGCGAGCAAGATAATTGATGGGTTTAGCTATTTTCTTTTTCTTTTTGGTGCGGACTTCCTTACCGCTACCGGGATTGGAATCCCAGCTGTTCAAGACGAGAAGATTATTTATTATACTTGACTTTTATTTATATATATTGTTTGATCGACCAACGAATTGGAGTTGGCTGATC
>NC_081442.1:10544598-10550882 GCF_007210705.1 Tigriopus californicus
CATCTAAATGCTCAGCTTGACAAGCCTTGCCAGTCCCAACAAACTCATCAATAGAGCAATGGGCTGTTGCTCCTAAACTCAGTGGAGTTGAAAACACACTATTTGACTTTCCATTGTAATGTTTATGTTTCATAATGTAACTTTCAATTCTTGACTTCTTTGTAAACAACAATTTGTAGTTAAAGATCGATTAATATGTCTTGAATGGAGATAAAGGATCAGTTATCACACTCATTTTACTTGAATGCAAAAATTCGGCACCTGCACGGTAAATTAAATTACTTAATAGAATTTGCGTCATTCCTCATTACCAAACGTTACGATTGCACCTTGGGCGTCATAACGATAAATCTGGAGCCAATTCAGGGCTCATAAAAGGTCAAGTTCGTTTATTACTTGAAGGCCGATCACAATCAACACATTTTTTTCATTCATAATCCCACGCCATAAAAACGTATGCAACTAGCAATGTGTTTTCATCATAATGTGCAGTTTCTTAGGCCTTGATAATTTGAATCTCCGAATACGAAAATTGGTTAAAAAGAAATCAAATATGTTGGAGTCAGTTACTATTGTATAGAAGGGTTTAAGAGACAGTGCGAGCACGTCAAGAACCTTTCTACAGATGGCAAGGGTTAATTTCTTATTAAATCTTAATTTAATTATTTTTACTACAGCTGAGTAATACATTCTCAATTCCAGTTTCTAAGTCCGCCATAAAAGTCAGTCGGCGGAAAGTGTTACATATGAGAAAAGAAAAAAGGAAGAAAAATGTTAATTGTAACAAATATCCTTTTTTTTCTGTAGAAGGTCCACAAAAAGATGCCAAAACATGTTTTTTTTTCTCTTACATTCTTTACGACATCGTTATCAACACATTGTCTTCTTTTTTAGTGTGGACTTCCTTACCTCGTCTGAGAATGTAATAGCTAGGACTGTATGATGGAACATTAAATATCCTTCAAGATGAAAATTACAATATTGTTCATGATGAAAAATGCAATGTCCTTATTTAAATTTATGTTCATGTACCACCTGAACCATCAACGAATTAGAGTTGGCGCATCTGGTTATCCTTAAATGTAATGTTAATCAGAAATTTTAGTCGAAAACTTGTCTATGTTTTTATCAAAACCTGTTACAATGGGACTGTTAGGAATTGATCATTCTTCGTTTACTAACAAACCTCCATACCACTAAATTTTTCGGACCGTCCTTCTGCTCCGCGATTTATCAAATCAAAACCATTAAGAGCTGGAAGTGATGGTGATTGTTAACAACTATAATTTTTTTTCCATGTTACTACGGTGTTTGAAAGAGGCAACCTGATCCATTCCATTGGTTTGCTCACACAATGATATCTTAAACCATTTATTTGATTAGTCCTGGTGTATGATTTCAGGATGCTTCAAAATATGAACTTCAACTTCAAAGTGCAGGCTTTGAAACTTATTTTTTGTCGATTTAAAGTCAAGAAGTTATTTCCCAACCCAAAGTACAAGAATAATAAGATAAATAAGTAATAAATTTTTGCTTCGAAAATCCACCGAAATACTTGAACAATGTAACATGATTGACCTTTTCATGCCGCGTTTTCGCTAAGATTGACTCAGAGAGAAGGAGACTGTGAAGAGGTGATTGCAAGGAAACTCGCGGGGTATGGTTCCCCAGAGGGCGTGGGTTCGAATTCCGCCTTCGGAGAAAACCCAAGAACTAGCTTAAACTAGGTTGCCTCAAAATGATGAAAGCAAATCAGCAAATTGGGCTCGTTCTTATTCGTGAAATCTTCAACAAGGTTGGATGTGGGGAGGAAAAAAATCGCCTCCTTACCCACCCACGTCGGTGTTACAGCCCCATCTCATTTCACAATCCGGTTTGGCTTCCCGCTTGGACCCATCAACCCTGGTATACAGGAAGCATGGCGGGCTTCAGCTTTAGTTAAGATACATTTTATTCATTCAACCTCATTTCGCGTTACACCAGCTTTATTGTATCTATTCTAGCAAAGGTGCCAAGTCAAATCATAACTCAGAATTCAAATCCCTATTGACGCTGGGACGCTACAACAAACAAAATGGTTGAATAGCTATTTATACAATAGCTGGGGTATTATTTGAATGGAGTTTGTAAAAGTGATGCTTGAAGAAAGTCGACAAGGTCAAGACATCTTGAATGCATTCGCCCATTTCATGCCGGCGAGTTTGAAGAAGAGCATGGGCTTTCCTGAGCTCATGATGAAATGGCAAAGGCGTTTAAGCTGTTGACCAATCAACTTTTTGACATCCAAACTTGAATAAACTGCAGCAAGTAACAAACGCAGTCGCTATTGAATACACAGTGTTCTTTTACAAGAACCGGTTTTCAAGGTATGAATTTTCCTCAAACCCACTCAAAGCCAAATTTGACGTAAGAGAATGTCTATTTTCTTCATGAGTGGCTGGAAACTTGGATTCCAGCCACCCATGAACACAGCGCCATGAAATAAGATTTCTTTTACAAGGATTGGTTTTTAGGTGTATAAAACCAAATGCCACAATTAGAAATCTTATTTCATTGCGCTGTGTTCACAAGTGGCCGGGATCTAAGTTTTCCTCTCATGTGAAGACAAGCTCGAGCAAGCCTTTGCTCTTCTCTTCAAACTCAACGGCATGAAATAGGGCAAGTATTCAAGGTGCCTTGACTATATTGATTTTCTTCAAACCTCGCTTTTGTAAACCCCATGCAAAGAATGCTCCCGCTATTGAGTAAATAGCTATCCTAATGGTGGCGTTTAGTTTCCTTTGCATGCCGGACAGTGAACTTTATACCGCTGAAAACCGGTCCTTGTGAAAGAAGATATACCAGACACCTGATAGCGGCTAAATTGGTTGTATCATGAACAAGAACGTTACTTCACGATCAGTTACCATGGGTAACCTTATTTTCATGTTTTAGTTCATAACCTAAATACAAACTACCTTTCTGAAAATCTTAAACTATTCTTCGGAGCCTTGCTCATGACTCTGTAGTCCGTCATTGACCTACTCTATTTCATCTATCAATTGAATACCCGTGCAAAAATGCGCTTCAACCCCGTGTTGACGAGAAAGAAGACCTGCATGGACTTCAAAAAGTCATACAAGTCTGAAACTTCATGAACTTCTCAGACACCTTTGTCATTATAAAAGTAAGAGAAATTGGCCTACAATTAATGCCAGCGAATTAAAAAATTGAAACAACATGAGCCGACTTTACGGAAATTTTCTTTAGAGATGCTCTCGTACATGATCCATCACATCTTGGATAGGCAAAATTTTCTAGTCCGATTTTGGTACTCCAGTTGCGTGATTATCAAAATGTAACACTGCGTTAGATACAATCCGTGATGCAATCTTCTCTGCCACCAATCGGTTATAAGCCAATACAGTTTATTTTTACGTGGCCATACCATGGAAAGATGTGTGAAACTGAATACGCAATCTCCAACTTAAAACAATCCACAGTGATGAAGCAAATGGCTCTCCACACTCTTCCTTTTGGACGACCATGATATTTTTTTGTTAATCAACACATTTGTTACTTGCAGAATAGCAAGATCAAGTCAGCCACAGTCCAATAGCAACAGACCACCGAATAGTTTGTTTTATGACTATGGATAGCGTGTGGAGTTGAGGCTAACAGCTTCAGGTTCAAACATTGGTAAATAGTAGACACCCAAAAAGCTTTAAAACAGGGGGTGCTCATGGGGCTGTTTGTTTGCGTCTTTCGTAAGGGGGGGGGGAGGGCATAGAAGAAGTAACGTAGAAGATTAAATCGAGTTGGTTGTGCCTGAAACTTGCCCTGATCCAAGATGCAACGCATCAAGTACGAGGAACAGAGCGAGAACCAGTGAGCATCTCATCAGAAACTGAGATGTCACGCCATCAGGACCAGGAGCACTAGAAAGCCTCAAGTCCCTGATGGTATCTAGAGCATCTTTATCTGTGACTACAAGATCATCTAAGTGAGATCATCATTTGAGCAATGAGCTGTTGTTCCCAAACTTTTCGAAATTGAAAACAAGCTAGAGAACTGTTCTCCAAGTATGTTATACCACGGAGTACTTAATAATCATTAAGTACTCTTTGGTTATACTAACCTCTGCATTGTCTATGGCTCACCCATCGACCTCAAATGGCTCTACAGGGTATTTCCTCCTCCTCTTGGAGTTTGCAGAACAGAAAAAAAACTTCGAATTCAACTTGACATCTGGACTACTCTACTCTCCCTTTTCAACCGATTATTTTCGACCTTGAATCATATTCAACTTTCTTTTTTGAGTAAACAATACACTCCTGGATCTGGAAATTATTTCGATTTACCTTTTTTGAGCCTTGTCGCTAGTTTGCAACTTTTTTTGATCAATTGCTTCCTAAGCCTTGGAATTTTGCATAATTTGAATAAAACTTAGAGCCACAACCTTTCGGCACACAATCAGAGACAATTAGGGTGGCTTAAACTTCCACAAGGCTCCATATTAAGCCCACTCTTTTTTTAGTAATATTCATTGCTCCGTTTCAAAAGCTTAACGTTTTACTGCCAGTGTCTCTTCTTATGTGATGATACTAAATTAGTCTCTGGCCTATTTGGCAATTGATTACATTCTCAATATTAAGAGCATCTTTTCATAAACATAGATGGAAGGATTCGAATCATCCAACAAGAATGAAATTATGTTCAATGGCCTTTGGATCAACGCCATTAGACTCTCCACTAGTAGGTGATGAAGGTAATAAAAAACTGATGGTGCTCGGACCATTCAGTTCAGGAACGATAAAAATTGACCTTTGCCACCTGATTTGTAGCCTCGCAAACCTGTTGAGATGGTTGTTAACTTGTTGATTCTACCACTTAGACCACTCCGCTCAAGCTCCAACTCCAGTACAATTTGTTGAATGTACATGATTTGATTTCATGAACCGCATAACTTTTACGTTAAGTCTTTCCTATTTCCTCACTCCACACAAAATCGAGCCGTTTTTAAACTCTAAGACATTCATTGTGAATTAGGGCAACCAGGCGTCTTTGGGGATTATCATTTTCACTCACCAGGTCGTAATTCACTAGCCAATGTTGCACAAAAAGAGTTTTTCTATAGAGTACTTTTTTAGCTTTTGTCACCTAGCCTCCTGCATATATTGTAAAGTACAAATAAGACCAATTATTCCGCAAAGTTTCAAATCCCCTTGATTAGATTTTCATGCAAGGTATGACACAAGAAAATTACTTAACAATTTAGCGTGGCTCTTCGCTTTATTGTTTGGATTGGATCACTTGACATGTCGGACGCTGGAAACAAGTCATGTCATTATAGTTCATAAATTTTGAGTGACCCTAAAATTTACAATCCAAATTCTTATGTCAAATTCTTTCTTGCTCCATCGCACCTAACAAGAAATCAAGGACGAGCCTTTTGGAAAGGGGATTAACACGATCAGCTATCTGAAATTATCAGCACTATTTTTTATCATTATGGCCTTATGAGCACTAATTTGATGTTTGCCTCAGAGTAATCAGTAATCATTGATCGGTTGTAGTAGGGTTTATGCCTTAGGAACGGAAAGAGGCAATTGTTTGAGAAAGTAAAATGCATCTGTACCGATCAATCAGCTTTCTCTTAACGTCTTTGTGCGTAACAAATGGTAAGCAATTGAAAACTAATTATTCGTCATTCCGTTTTTACCCATCCCAAACCGCTATGCCGAAAGATAATCTGGTCTTATTTGTTGGTATCGCTCAATTATGAAAAGTGTCGAAAATTGAAGTGGTGACATGGAAAAATCGTGTAACATGAAAAAATAAGAACTGATACTTATTGTATTCTATAATCTTAGCTCATTTCAACAAATCCGTTGTTCAACCTTCTAATGGCCCTACCTTATTTTATCGTAAATCTGTAGATTATATTCCCTTTTCCGAACATTAGTTTTCGAAAATTCTAAAAAAATATTTTAATATATAAAATCTGACAGCACCGGAAAACCGAAAAGCGAAAAGTTGTTGTAGTGCATTTTGAATTTACCGCTCTTTTTTCCTTGAAATTTCGAATCTGGAATAAATGCAAATATTGATATGTGATTCCGCGGACGCTTTCAATGTCCGAAAAAATACCTGTTACTCGTCTTCACTTAGTTTTAACACATATGTTTAAAGATAAGGTTAAAGCACTTGCACAATGGGCTCATTATTTTTTCAACTAGTTTTTTGGTGGGAGTGTTTCACTGGTTTCGCAGCAGGAAGTTAGAACCGGACCCATCGATTGTTCC
>NC_081442.1:10550913-10590446 GCF_007210705.1 Tigriopus californicus
CCTGAAAGAACATTCAGTGCCCAAGTATGATCAGAAACTGTCCAGAATATGCAGACGTTCGGCTTCTGGATCCATGTTAGCCGAGTGATTTAATGCACCCGTAAGAGGCCTCGACTGGGTTCTCCAAAGAGCGTAGGTTCGAATCCCGCCTTTAGGAGTAACCCTAATTAGGGAGGACAAGAGGGGCAATGGTTAGCGCAGTTTCCTTACCTGAGAGAGGTTCTTGGTTCCATTCTCTTCCCCGATCTTTCTCAAGGAAACGCTTTTTGGACGCTAACCACGCACAAAGACGGAGAACCAAACTGATACGGACATGACGCTGCCTATCAGAAATAGTTTACGGACGTTGTGATGGGGCTGGCTTCGCTGTCCGGGCGAGACTCAACCCTCTGACCCTAGCAGTCAAACAAACGTTTACATACTTCGACCCATTTTTCGGTATTTTTTCGAAAATTCGAAAAAGGGACCTTTTTCTTTTCGGTTTTGTATTTTTCAAGAGAGAAACTTGAAATGTACTCTAGATGAATCAATTAAACCATCGAGAACAATAACAATCAACCTGGTCAGCATATGGGAAACATTGATTGCGCCGAATAATAACAACCTCGTTTACGTACACCACTCCTCGATTTTGGACACTTTTTGACCCAGTTCCAATTAGTCCATGATATTGTACTTTTACATTATTCAGTCATCTATGACATTCAACCTAGGGGCTTCCCTAGACATCAATTATTCTTTGCTAATAATTTTCATTATTTTGTGAGAGCTATTGAAATAGCAATTTCCGGAAGAGTAAAATCTTAAAATTTACTTTGCTAATTTTTCCTTATATTCGTTTCTGATCCACCCAGGGTTTAAAATTGGCAAATAGCTACGACCTAATGCAACACCTGATATCATGCAGCAAGAATTATCATCATTGCATAAATATAAATGAATAGATCGTGGCAATTTGTATCGGTTGTTTCCAAAAACTTGGGAATTTATCCAATGATCTGCCACATTGGCAAATCGCATTCACGATTTTCTGTTTGAAACAATTGTCGTTTTCAAGCAGGTTCATTTTCAGAAATGAAGAGAGGTAGAAGCGCATATCTTATTATCAACTAATGGCTCACTATTTATCCTAGCGTTTGATGATGCGCCACTATTGACTGTACCAACTTTGGGAACGCTCCAAGGCCGAGTTTACCAGACTGTTGGAAACTTGCAGAACACGCCCAAAGACTATTACTCCTACAAAAATATTCCTTATGCTCATTCGGTAGCTAACGAGAAAAGGTTCACGGTGAGGTCGACTATGGGTTACGATAAACTACCCTACCAAGCAACTTGCCTAAATTTCAGCAACCAATTCTACGAGAGGAACAACTAGGAACCCCCGAAGACCCTTTCAATGCCAGGAGCTCTGGTCCACTTTGCCATCAAAGTAGTCTGGCCGTGGAACAATTGAACACTCTCTCAAACTCAACCATGAGAGATGTGATCGGACAAACCCTGGGCTCTTTGGTATGTCTTGTTATACTCACTTTGGACTTTCATTCTTCGGGATCAAGTTGGGTCTGATCTGGCATCATAATTTCCAGACCGACGCCTGGATAGATGCCGTTGTCAGAGTGATCAGTAGCTTTGTGGAGTTTGAAATTGATCCTGACATGACGGTAGGGGAAGTCCTGGATGAATGGTTAGACATTCAATTGGTGGTGAGCGAGGATTGTCTCCACTTGTCGGTGAATACGCCTTATAGTCCGAAGGAATTGGAAAGCTCCCCTAAGAAGTTACCAGTCATGTTCTTTGTCCATGGAGGCGCTTTTTATATGGGGACCCAAATGAAGATGGATGCCAGTCGTCTTGGAGATGTGGCTGATGTGATTGTGGTTGCCATCAATTATCGAGTGGGACCATTGGGTAAGTTGTCTAAATTTCTTCTCTATTATGCTATATTCTCTTATTATAATTTACTCATTATAAATATATACGCCACTGGGATTGGAATCCCAGCAGTGCTAGACGAGAAATTTATTCATTTTACTTAACTCTTATTTACATATACTATTTGATCCACCAACGAATTTAGGTTGGTTGATTTGGCTAACCTTTGAATAAAAGTTTGATCGAGAATTTTATAGAATTTTAGTCAAAAACTTGTCCAAGTCTGACTTAAATCCTGCTAAAATTACCTTTTAAGTTCTTAATCTTTTTTCTTATGTTTAACAACCTCATGCCTCTATCCAAATATTCTGAGAAATCTTCAGGTGAATTGTCTTTGCATTTAAAGTAACTAAAAAACAGATACTGTAATGTGCCAAACAAATACTGTACTTTGTCCTTGCAAAATGAATTACTTACTTACGAATACTAATAATAACGCCGATTTCAAGGGAAAAAATATGATCCTAAAGTATAGTTATTGATGTTAATCAATAGGATTCATGTGCTTGAACACAGAGGAGGCCGCTGGAAACATGGGCATGCTTGACATGGTGACAGCATTGGAATGGGTTCAAAATAACATCCAGCATTTTGGTGGGGATCCAAATCAAGTGACGATCTTTGGGGAATCCGCTGGGAGTGCCTCAATTGGTCACCTTTTATTGTCACCTTTAACCAATGTAATATGAGCCTCATGTTGACAAGCACATCCTTCATTAACCTGTTTTAATTAAATGCACTTTTAGCAAGCCGACTTGTTCTCCAAAGGGATTGGTCAATCTGGATCCGCCATTTCTCCCTGGGCCTTCGATCGAGAACCCAACTTCCATGCCAAGAACATTGCAGCCAAGTTAAATTGCAAATCGCAAAATCATACAGAGATTGTCGAATGCTTGAGAACAAGGAATGCTACAGATATCACAATGAAGCATATGGAATATGTGGTAGGACCATTTACATTTGATCCATTACCAGTTCCTAACTTCATCCTAATGCCTTGTTCCAGGAAGAGCAAAGAGCAATGGGATCCCTGGGCTTTGGTGGAACCATTCCTTGTGCTCAGACAAAGGGTGAAAAAAAGTTCTATGTTGAAGGTCAGCATCCGGAGAATATCTTGATCAGTGGGAACTACACCAAGGTCCCCATCATGTTTGGCGCCAATAAACACGAGGGAAGTTATGTGTATGGAGGTAAGTCTCGAATCATAATGTGAGCCTTGCCTTTGCCTTCAAAATCGCTCAATTTCCAGTGGTGTACTTCGATTTCTTGGTGCCCAATAACATTCAAAATGATACCGAATTTATGCGGGATGAACTCGTGCTGACCTTGCTGAGAGCGGTTGGAATCAGCCAAGAGTACGCTTTGGCCCAATTGTTGGAACAATACTTTTTCCAAGAGTGGCAAATGGGGGATCTGGGACAGATGACTCCAGGAACTGTTGACGTAAGGGCCTCTAAGGACATCTCTAGTTTCGATGGGTGGGCGGAATGCTCTATTGTACGAAAGCGAACAAGCAATTTGAAAGTCAAAGATACGAGGGACTAGGAGATATATTTTGTATGTTTTCCAAGTTGGTAGTATTTCTCAATCTGTTCATTCCTTAAGTTTTGTCAGTACTCGTTTCAAGGGGATTTAGCGTTTGTGTCAAATTGATTTGTTCCATTAGCCTTCTCAATGCACTCCATCTTTAATTGGTAGGAATTTGAAATAATTGATCAACAAGTCTGAAATCAGTCGCTTTGGATGTTAAGCAGACTGGCAACATTAATCGGACAATTTTTTTTAGATGCTGAGTACATTTTTCCTGAAGGCTTCCTCGTATAAAATGGTTCAAGAAAACTCGAAATATGAAAACTCTTATTGGTACTCAATTGAGCACGAGGCTTCAAAGAAATCGGTCTATAATCTCTTGTTCAGCTCTGATAAGCCAGCACACATTGATAATCCAGGTATGCACAATCATTCCATAAAAATGATGGCAAACCCTTACCTTTTTTACTGCATGGGATCATTTCAGGTGTCTGTCATGCCGATGAACTCATGTATCTTTTCAACGTCAATCTACCATTGCTTTTATGCAATACCGCGGATGTTTTTGGTAAATATCAACGAGACTTCACTTTTCATGGTCATGCTTCGGTAATCATTTGGCATTTCTGAAACATTCTCATTTTAGGTGCCATAGCCGAGAAATTACAATCTTGCGGCATCGAAAACATTTTTGAGTGCATCAGTGATCTCATTGACCCATTAGGGCCTTTTAAAGCTGAATGGGGACAATGCTTCACTGGAAAGCTCACGCAAGAAGAAGAAGTGTGGTCTGATCGTATCGTTAAGATGTGGACCAACTTTGCCAAAACAGGGTAAGCGCACTATTCATTCACAAATTTACTCTTCAAGTCCTAAACACAAGCAAGCTGTTGACATTTCAGAAATCCCACTCCTGATGACGTTGTCATGGACATACCTAAAATTCCCGCTTGGAGTTGGGACAACCCTTCTTATATCGCATTGACCAAGGATAAAGGAGTTATCAAGCAGGATTACACTCTTACCTATAATGACGTCATGAGTGAATCATTGACTCCACCACCAGAAACCACCCCTACAACATCACTTCCTGAACCTAGCTCAGCATCAAACATTGCCATTAATATTGCTGCTCTCTTGGCTCTACCCTTCTTGTTTATTCTGTTGTAAATGGCATTAAGTACTTATCCAGTCACTTGCAAATTTGAGATAAATTTTCATTATAGTCGCAAAAAGTCATTGAGTTTTTTTGGCAGGCGCCCCCATAACTCGACAATAACTCCTCTGCTTTGGCCAGAGCCTGCTCGGCGGTTCGGGCAGTACGGACTGTCTCAAGGCCCTTGGTCCAACTGTTGTGGTAATTGAAGACTTTGCCGTAGTTGTTGTCCAAAATAACGTGAGGAATCCCTAATAGAGTAGATAAGATGTGTCCATGAAGGCGATCTGTGATCACAACTTTGCCTCTTTGAAGAAACAAAAGGCCGTTTAGCGTCAAGTGGAATATATGTTCCATAGTGTCGGTCTTAGGAGTGATCCAATTGGTCCAATCTTCCACGTGCAATGACAGATATGGAGGAGGTCTTGGAATCACGTAACCCGTAGTTTCGGAGTCTTCCCGCTTGAGCCACAGGATATCAAAGCTAGCTGGGGCAAAGAATGCAACAAGTCCGATTTGGAATGCCATGTCCGGACATAAAATTACTTTTGCCGAGGGGAGCATTTGTTCTCCAATGGCATAAGACTCTTGATCGCGAACCAAAAGCGTCAGGTCTGGATGAGAGTTGTACATTTGCCGGTAGTAGTCCAATTTGTAGTCGGCATAACGTAGCCAAATACTTTGAGGGAATATGACAATTGTGTGGTCCTGGAATCGGGTAATTACACTTTCTCTGATCTTGTCTAAACTTTCATACGAGAACATATTTCCGCCACCCTGAAGAAGAACAACCATTTCTGCTGAGGAAACGTCTTTGAACTTTAGAAATGCGTTCTCGACGTTTTTGTCGGAACAGGCTGAAGTCTTGCAATAATATAACAATTGAATTCCCAGCCTCTTAAGGAATTGCAGTTCTCCCATGGCAATGGCGGGATCTCCTTTGTTCTCATAATCAGCCAGGTCAAATAAGATGGCGTAAGAGAAACGCTCCAAGAGGTCTCCCAAGACGTTTGCGTGAACTCTCTGTGCCTCATCAATTACATCTTGATTTTTACTCAAGTATCCTGAACGAAGGTCGGCAATCTTGGGATAATGGGTCAGGTTTAGTGTGAGGAATTCACATTGTGGCATGGCTTGTGGCTTGTGGAGCAAAAGCTTGGGGTCTGGGATCTTCACCAAAGACTTTCGAAACTTCGAGGTGCATTTGAAGTGGAACATGCTGATCTCGCGGGAACCGCCAGTGTGACCCTTGATGATGAAAGATCTCATAAGGAGCAAGGGCAGTTGAAGATAGTTCAGGTACGAACCATCCCCAGAACCTGTAAGTTGGGAAAACTGAAGGTTGAATTTTGGCCCAATGCTCAAGATTATATCTTTACTTGCCTTCAAATGGGATGAAGATGACTAATAGAAAGAAGGACATCAATCCGAAATAAATTGATGACCCTAATGATCCTAGAATGGGGACTTATAGCCAATACATTAATCTTGATTCTTTCAAAACTGATAATTCGCTGCAATTAGCAGTGTGCAGATTTTAGCCAAAATGGTTTCATGCTTCACGTTCGGGCATACTTTTCATGAAATTAGTAATGACTTTAAAGTTACTTACAACGCGTAAATAAGAGTCTCCCCTTTTCATCATGTTTTAAACGCATTGGAAAATGATCGACCCTCACTTCATACTCGCAAGGCCAGATCATAAACCATCGGGAAGTTTGAGCAACCTTATTCAATGATCATGAGAATAGAATCAAAGTTTTTCTCTTGCACCGTCTCAAAGGGAACAAATTTAAAAAGGTTGCCTCAATTAGCTGCTTTATGGAATGACAAAGATTGTCCAAATTCACACCAATAGTGAAATATGATTGTTCCCTGCTAAATGAAGTGTGACCTTATTGTAAGTTAGAAAGTTAAGCCAGGAAAGAATCATGTCCAAGGTCATGAATGTTAATTTCCATAAGTCCCCCGAACCTGTACCAAGATATTGAATATCGCTTAGTATCCACAGCAATATCTGCGATCGCATCACTTTCACCAACGAGAAATTGAAGGCCGTTTGCCAATGTGTTTGCACCTCACTGAATACACGAAGGGCCAAGTTGGATTCAAGGCTCAAGACTAGCGACGCTGTTACGAACCCCAATAACGAGTTCCAAACATCCACATAGAATAAGACTATTAATGGAACCAAAACCAAGCAACTCCACAAATCCTGTGCCAGTGTTCCACATGGTTCCATGTCCGACAAAGCAAATGTCCTGAAGCTCGAAGCTAGAATTAAGACGCCAATTCTCCAATTCCACCAATTAGAAGAGATTTTCAAGAGGTTTCCACACCCAATGCCAAGGACAATGACTAGTATCAAGGCCGTAAGGAACGAGGAGGGCTTGGAACGAATTTGGATCACTGTGAACATCATCAGTTCTGCAAAATCTGCTAAGGCTATTATTAAGATTGAGCACTCGGTGAGCCCAGTCAAACTGAAGGTGAACAGGAATTGCGACACTGTGCCCAGGATAATCATTGATTTGGATCGTTTCCTGATGAACGGAGAGTTGAGCGTCACGACCAATGCTTGTAACAAATGGAACCATTGCTCCACATTCTTTAAATAGATCACTTTGTAAATTGCCAAGGTTGATATCCAAATAAATAGTGTTACTAGCTTCATGTTGTGCAAGCAACTTGGAAAGGGAGATTATCGGTTGTCAATGCTATCAGTGCACTAAAATTGTTTAACATGCAAAACTTCACAAGTGTTTCTAAAATAGGGTGTTATATGAAGGACTAGAAATATCATTGCTGCTTTGCACTTTCTGTGAAAAAGATGTGTTCAATTCTCCCAACTATTATAAAATTGGTTCAATAACCCAACCCAGGCACTAAATATATAAATGCGTGTACGTGATACAAAAATTCAAGCCAGGAACAAACAAAACTCGCGTTTTTTGCATCCCTGTTTTCACGTTGTTCTCCGATCTTTTTTTTGATCAATACCAAGACTTTATGGGACATATCACATAAAGAGGCATATGATTGATCCATTGCGGTATTTTTTATTCGAAAGATCTTAACCTAGTGTTTCTACCATAATGATCAAATTACACGAAATGAAATGAAATACAAAAGGGCTTAAAAAGCATTAACGGTGTCAGAGGCTCATGAATCTAAGCACGCAAGAATAGCAATGAATTACGAAACCTTTCCTGTAGAAGAGTAGACATTTTTAGAGGAAGGAATTATGAAGAGTAAATTTATTTTTCCATATAATGTGACCATGGTTAAACCGAGTAAGGCAGACTCTTCCTTGGGTTGGCAAAGTATTCGTTGGATTAATGGTCTTTATAAAACACTTGTAATGCCATGTTTAAAATGATTGATACCCATCTTCAAAAAAGTGAAAATCGAAAATTGTAAGAATCCTAAGATCGACATGACATTACAAAAGATACACTTACTTCCTTCTCAACTTGATGTGACTAAAATGAACCACTCGACTGATAAAAAGTATGGGGATATGTCTCAAAAATTCCAGTTACTTCAACTTTTCCAACTGTCCAAAATGAAACAATGAACAAATAAGCAATTGAATCCCAGCCGATCAATGATCACGTCCTCAATGAAGTGCAAATCGTTCAAATCCGTGACGAAATATCTGGGAGGTTCCCGGTTTTTTGTTTGTTCTTTTCTAATACTGCAGTTTATTGAACCAACAAAAGTGCTTCAAGTGCGTCCCTCCCATTCGTTCTCTCCTCTCGTCTTAGGGAAAACCAGCCAAGGCCAAGGAAGGCCCTTAGAGTAGGCCACAAAATATCCAAAAGGAACATAAAATTGAAAGTAGACGCCTGACGGAAACGTTTCAATGGTGTAGCAAACTATAAGGTGAAAACTTATTGCCCTTTCATACAATCACCTTGAGTTAGTTGTTGAATGAAAAAAAGACCATCGTGTTCCATGCGAACCAAGTATGATTGGAATTGGTGTCCTTGATCTGTGACAACTGAGACCACTGGAGTCGTGAGTGTACTTGAGGTCTCACCATTATGTGCTTTTGTTACCCCAGAAAGGCAATACCAACTGAGTCTCATGACAAGCCATATTCATTGTTTCAAGTTTCATTGGGGAGCAATGAGCCAGACCACTAGTTTTGGTGTACAATACATCCTGGCTCAGAAATTTGTTCCCCGTTGTTGCTAACGTTCCAATAAAAGAGTCTTGCGTGACAATAGCCACTGGTGAAAAACTTTTCTTTTTCGAAAAATATGGTTAATCTTGATCGGATGTTATGTTAATTATTGAGCACCTCTAAGGAAAGCTCATCAAGGGTTATAACATACCTAATAATAATAATAAACAAGGACATATACAGGAGAAGAAGTTCTAATGAATTGTTGGGTCAGAATGTACAAAACAGCGCTCTAAATGTCGTGGATAATGGCCCCTTCTCCCCTGGGCTTTAGTACGTAGATTTATTGCTCATGCTTTGGATCTACTAGCATATCCAGGAAATCTCTAAAGTTGTTGGACCTCTGAAATTATTCCACGTTCCTTTAGATAACAGGCATTAAAAATGGTTGGGCTCTTTTCCCTCGTCACCCTTCATTTTTGGAACAACTTTGAACGGCCTCAATTGGAGTAAATGAATGACGATTTCGCCTCAAGCTTCAAGCTTGGTTTTAAGAATCCCCTGATTGGAAAAGTAGGTGCTCTGATCTTGAGGTGAGAAGAGGAAGGGAGAGTGTAGCTGGAAATTGCATTTCTGTACAAGCAAATCATGACAACATGATGCATCGACAACCTTCGAGGTGAAGTTGTTGGGAAAGTGGGTCAAGGTCGTGGAATTCCAGTTTCAAATGAGCCTAGCGTTTCCTGCATACTTGATTAAACCAAATGATTTATAAAAAGCTAAGACTAATTCGTGTGAAATTTTCACTTTTTTCGTGTTGCCAAAATAGCTAAAATAAAATAAACTAAATATGCCATAAATATAAAAAGTAAATATGGTCACTTTTGACACTAGGAGGGACGTTCGGGGCCAGGTTGAAAAAAGAAAAAAAACACTCAAGGGTTTAAAAGATAATGATATTTAAAGACAGAGGGTTCCAGATAATTTCATTGAAAAAAATGAGTCGCAATTGTCTTTGTTTCGATTGTATCATCACGCAATAGGATTCTTTTTTTTTTGTTTTTTTCAGCAATTCAGATAAAAAGTTGGTGAAGACCTTAAAATCCTGTTTTGTACTAAACCGAGCACCCACCCTTTATAATCTGCTACCATGCTCACTTCGACGATTCTATTTACTAGATGATCCATTGTTAAGTTTTAAGCGACATTTAGATCGTTTTTTATCAACCATCCCAGACCAGCCTTTCGTTCAAGGGTGCCCTAGAGCGGCAAATTCGAACGCATTATGTGACCAAATCTTTTATCAATTGTGACTTACGGGGAACTCATTCTCCTGTATCGGTATATCAAACCCGAAAAGAATATATATAAAAAAAAAAATTCAAAACACAAAATGGAAGTTCTTTTTTTTTTAATTGTATGAACACGATGGGGTTATTCTTTCCATAAGTGTACTTATTTGAGCAATAACGCTAAAGAATCATACATGACTAAAACTAGTTGACATCGTTTTCAAAGCCTCGCTTTTTTCATACCTTTTTCATCGCAACCAAGGTTTAGCGAATGAGAGACTCTTGATGAAGTCCACCTTCAGAATAGGTATTAATTAGTTCCCATACTTTTTCTACAAACAGATATCAACAATGGGGTTGGCATGTTCAGTTTCCATTATCACGCGTGTCCTTGTTGTTAAATAAAGGCCAGATTTCTTCACGATACCACATTCCCATTCGACAGTTACGAGGACGGATATGATTTGCCTCACAATCACGTGAATTCTTAATACCCTCACAAGCGTCCCAAGTGCCATCTTTATCTTCATTTCCTCACACGAAAGAACCACTTCTAATGATGTAATATCACAGCCAATCGACACACAACTCACTTGTCAATATCTTCAGAGGAGCCTCCAAAAGGAAACCTTACCTCACTACATACTACTTAATGTGGTACATAGGGTCAGGTTTGTTGATGGACACCCTAACTTTCAATTTTATGGCTTTGGGAAATGGCCCAAGAGGATGGCGGGCAAAAAGTTTGGCACCTTTTCCCTCCACTGTCATCTAGTATATTGACATTTATTGAATATCTTGAAAAGGAAAAGTGGTTTTATAACCAAGAAAATTGGACACGTTGGTAACATAATTGCAAAAGTTTCTTTCTTTTATTGTTTATTGGTAGGACTATGTTAGGATCCCAATTTTTAAAGTCAGTATATGTAAAACCCAAATCACATTGTTAATGCAAAAATTGTTTTTGTAGGCACGAATCCCAGGTGTAAGGGTCAAATTCACTGACAATTTGCATTTTGAGAGCACCTTTCAGCACTTGAGAATCCCGGTTGTTCAAAAAATCAAATCCACTTCTCTCCCTTATATTTCGGACTCTTGTATTGTTCAATATGCTTTGCTCTAATATTCGTAAGGAATGTATAGGTACTTAAATGGTGGCATCATTTAGTTAGACTTCCAGATTATCCCTTTATTTAAAGGCCAGCCATATCCCCCAATTCTTTGGTGGATCAGATGTTATAAGACATGGGAATTCATATTTAATGTATAAGTCTTTCATCTTCAAGTAGCTAGGATTACTTTCCCAATAGCGATAAAAATGTGCACCCAAAACAACCCCCTGGATTATTCTTACTTTCATACCGTTACTTCAGATGCTTATAATACCTCCAATCCTCCGATCGTCTACAACTGACTTTTTCCACTAACCTGGAAGAAGCCAAAATGAACCTAGAACTCAGATCATAACAATTGGTTCAGCAACACATAAAAACGGGATGAGTAAATCTATCCTTATAATTCAGCGCATAAAAAAAAGATACGTGCCAAGAGCGCACTCCGAGACTCTCTAGGTGGGTTTAAACCCCTGAATCTGAAAGCGGAACAGACCAACTCCAAACAAATGTGTTCGACGTGGTCCTTCATGGTGTGCCATGATTGGCACTCTCATCGCCTCAGATTGTCAAACTCGAGTTCCTTCCGTGCTATACTCGTCAACTACGTTCCGTTCAAGGCTCGCTTGCTGGTGGTTGTTGCCTGGTTCTTGGCTTCCCTCCCAGGAAGGAGGACCTCGGAGGACATTGCTTGGAGGGTAAGGGCCCGTGGTACGTAGCATGATAAAAACTAGAGCGTGGTAACTGTAATTGGCACACTTAAGATATCCAAGGGACATTGGAAAGAGGCTCGGAAAACCTCGAGTTGGGATTAGTGTCTCGAGGACAACAAAACCGATCAAAGGTCCGACCTCTCTAGCGCTCTCTGTTTCTGAGGACAGTGAATGGAAGGAACCCAGCTGAGAGTGGCTTTGTCGACCTCAGTCTTGTGGCTAAAAGACCAATATCCGAGACCAAGAAAGGAGGAAACGAACAAAGGCTGCTATTTTGGGTGACGATCATTGTCGAAGGCCAAAACTCGGACATTAACCCCTATGGTGAGTGAGTGAGGGAACTGGGATGCCGGAATTAGTGGGTAGTTGATTGTTTTTTTGGTATAACTTGCAAACATTTGGATTCGTGCAGCAAAATGCTGTGCAAGATCAAGGCTATTCAGAAGGAAAAATAATTTGGTCGATAGTTTTTTTGTAATTTCTAAAGATTACGTCCTAGATGAAATTTGTTTCGAGAGTTTATCTTTATTTTCAATGCTTTTTCCCGGATATAATCGAAAGCCCTACTTTCGTCTTCAAACTTTCTGTTTTGATCATTGGAACTGTGTTAAGAATAACTAGATATAAGATATTTATTTACTGTGAGAGGTTACCAAATGGTAATCAAATAACATTTTTACATTTTGCATCATAAGTTTATGAAAAATAAGGCTTTTTACTCTCGTCTACTCTCTTATTATAGATGAAATTGTTCCTACTTGAGAGGAAATTATACCAAATAACAGCCCAAGCACGAAAGGCTAAAATTAGTCTCCATATTCAAAAGATGTTGTTACTGTTGTTTAACTTTTGTATAATCATAAAATCTCCCATCAAAGTGAAATGAAATCCAATTGCAAAATGGAAAGCATTCATAGATAATGAACACCTTATCACCCTAAAAAGAAGGTAAATCTCCTCTTCCTTCAAGTCACCACTCATCATCAAAATTGTTGGTGTTCATGATCTAAAAGTGATTAATTTTAAAACAGATGTAAAATTGAATCGATTGTATTTGGTCAATAGCACAATATATACCTTAAAAATCCAACCTCTTTTCTAGGGTTTACTAAATCGTTCATAATGGGTCAGTCAAGTGTTCAAGCATGTCTATTACTGATAATCGAGGTCCTCCTTTTGCGTGCGGGCGATGTGGAATCGAACCCGGGTCCTCCAAGACGACAGCCCTCTGCGGGTCCAGCTGCTGCCAACAAAGCCCCTACCAACGAGGAGAAACTTGCACGGATGGAGGATAAAGTAAGAGTCATGCAAAAACACCGCATAAATAACAACTTAAATAGCCAGCTTTAAAATGCACGCTCTATCTTAGTATCAGCCGTAACAAACAAGAGCAAGACTGCAAATGCTAGTTTTTGAAGCCGATAAAGAGTTAATTACGTTCGATATCAGTCATGTTTTTTTTTTGCATTACAGCTAAAATATAAATTTCGAGCTGAGATAAGACTGTTTCAAGATCCAGCTTCAGAGCCAGTCATTTCAAAGAGGGCTTATAGATAGGAAATAATTCTTGTTTTTGTCTGCACCCCACGTGTTTCTTGGCAGCTTTTTCGGAGTTATGACTGCTGCAGTTTGACCTCAGCTTTGTTGGCATTTGACTACAATGTCTTGGTCGTGAGTAAATGAGAGTTTTGGAATGGAAATTGCCTCTCCTTGTTGTTCCATGTTCCTTCGAACCCAAATTGTTGCATGTCTGTATCAAATTTAGATGTGATGGTAAACTTGCAACCAGGCATGTCATTCTTCCACTGCTATGTTTGTGTCAAAACATCTGTCCTTCTCAGTAGACTTCGAAAGTTATGAATGGGAAACACGTCTCTCTGTTTTTTATAGAAGCAAAAGGAAAATTCCTTAGTACACTATTCACCCTAATAAGAAATATTGTCCTTGGAAAGAAGAAAAAAATCAAGATGAATAATGTGACTGCATGCAAAAAAGGATTCCTTTAAAAGCAGTAATTTTACTCGTTTCACATCCATTTGCATGTATATCAAAAATTACTTTATAAAATGAAGTCGTAATACATACCGGGTGCGAGTAAACAGCAGCTACATATTTTTGTTTGTCACTTACAAATGGAATAACTCTTTATAGAAATGCCACACAGCAATAGTCATTTGGAGCTCATAAACATTCATCAAGCAATGTCACAGATCTGAGAAAGATGCACCCAGCTGTTGGCAGATATGGTAGTTTTTAAAAATGACGTATTTTGGTTTAATGGGAGGGGGTTCTAAATTTATAAAAACTGTTCCCGCCAGGCGTTTCTATTAAGAGTTGCACCTTTTGAAAGCTACGACCAAAAGTGTAATCGATTTTGACCCACACCAGGAACCATGAGGGTTAAGCAATTTTGCAATTTGAATTTGGGTTTTAAAACCTATTTTTTTGTTCACTTTGCTCAGAATATAAATTGTATAGTGTAAAACCGTTAATTAACTTGACAATAAAAGTACAAAATAGAAACTCTGCCGATCCGATTTTTTTTGTGCGGACCTCCTTACCGCTACCGGGATTGGAATCCCAGCAGTTCAAGACGAGAAGATTATTTATTTTACTTTTTTTTTATTTATATATATTATTTGATCGACCAACGAATTGGAGTTGGCTGATCTGGCTAATCCTTGAATATAAGGTTGATCACATAAATAATTTTGTCGTTAGGAGTTTCCCATTCATAACTTTTGTTTTACAGCGTGATTAAAGTCTATTGAAATGGAACATTTTCAGGTGAAGGAGTACGAGGAAAAGATTGATCATTTGGAGAAAACGGTCAAGAGTCATCGCTCAGAAATTGACAATTTAAAGAATCTTGTCAAAAATTTGGACGGTAAGTGGGACGTTCAAAATGAATCCAAACTCTAACTAGCAATCATAAAGCAGCAACAGTTTCCATGCCTTTGCACAACCTGAAAAACGTTTAAGCAGAAGTTTTCATTGAAATGCGTGTTATGTGCACAATTCATTTCCAAGAACGACCTTGATTGTTGAGGATAAAGCAAAGGCCAAAGGCAGCCACTAAAGGCGTTGGCCATAAAATGAACCAAAAAAAAAGCAGAAAAATTACGACTTATGACGTAATGGGTCGAACACAATAATGTACACATTTGACGGGATTAGGAAGATGAAAAAAACAAAATCTGATCCTAGGTGTTGAAGATAAGCTCTTGGGAATCACGACCAAAATGGACGCAATCACTGGTGTTTATGATGATTTACATGAGAAAATGCACGAGATTGACAAAACAAGGAAGAACAATCTTCTCTTCTATGGGATCAAGCCTGATTTCCTGCCCGAAATCCAAACCCAATTGGAAGCCAAGATCCACGAAATGATGAGAGTGAGCCTTCACATTTCCAGAGAGATTCCATGCACCAAAATATCTCGAATGATAAGCGGACCTGAGGTAATGAACAGAGGATAGATATTATTGTCTAGAGATCCTGGCTATAGAAACATGCTAGCTTTAGCAAGTGGCGCCACCTACCTGAGTCATGGACAACTAAAGAGATGGACTAGCAACGGAGGAGAAAATTTGGTATCTCCTGACCCGTTCAAATTGATGAGTTCATCAAGCGGTCTAAAGATCTGGCTAAATAAACGCAGATGATCAAATATGGCCCCAAATTTTGATCAGGGAACTCAGAAGACATCATATGCCGTGAATACTCACTCAAGGGTACTTCCCTCTGTTTGGTTGAAGATACTGTTTTAAGACTTACTATCCTAACATGGCTACCTTATCCCATGGCAACCCAGCCCTATGGGACTGATAGGTCAATTATGTTGTGTATTACATCTACAGTTAAGCATCCATAACCTTAAGTGTTACCGTAATGCCGATTTGCGAAGTATTTTCGGAAATCATTAGCTGGCTGCTGAGCTTTACTTGGAGCGGTTGGCCGACCCTTCGACAACTGACAACTGATCAGACTGGCCGAATGTGTTGACGCAAACTTAATCTGTCTTATCTTTGTATAGTACAGTATTTAGTTTAAGTCCAACTCCAGGTCTTTGTGCTCTTTAGACATTCTCAATTTGGATTCTAGGGAAAGCAAAAGAAATATTTCAGGTGGTTTCTAAAAATAGGAAAAATGGTTTCAGGACAAGTAAATGATACAACAGTCTTTAGAAAATTTGAAGGGCAAGCATAGAGACTTCTTACTAGTCAACATAACATTTACCATACAGTACTTAATTAAGTAATCTGTGCAGTTACATTCAATGTCACAGAAACCATGCCATTTGCGAAAACTATCCTTTTGAAAATAATATAGGTTGCGGTTCAACTATTAAAAAAGATTTTTTTTTGATTAATGTCTCTATTCTATTTGGAAATATGACTTCAAAACCAACCGGAACAAATTTCTGTGTCAGAGTGTTAGGAACCAGTTATGGTTCGTGCGCAGACCTCATTTCTTTCCGCACTTTATGCATTAATTTCTAGTAAGCCAATCATTCTTGGAATGTACATTTCTAGGTCCGAGGATGTCGGCCTGTTTTGGTCAACTTCGTCAATTGGAAAGACCGTGAGGAGGTCCTTCGAAAGGCTGCTTTCTTGAGAGGAACTCACATTTACGTGACTGAGGATCTGTCGCGAAAAGTCCGGGAACATCGACATGAATTGCAAAAATATGCCAGACAGGTACCCTGAAAATACATGGACAGCCATGCGACATAACAAAACGAGAATAACAACCATTTCCTGACAAACTGAAAGTCACAAGGTCGTTGCTTCACAAAGTGGTCGTCAATGGTCGATCGGAAAAGTTCCCAAGGTTAGGATGGAGGAAAGTGGAAAAGTATACTTAATGGAATTGCAGCTGGGGGAATATGCTCTCATAGAGGTAGATGTCATGATCCGGAAATGAACTCGCATAATTACGCTCTTGAGAGCTGAGCAAACATGGAACGGGGGTCAGAGATCCATCATGTTGGCCTGTCAATTCTGAGGGTACAATTCCCATTGGTGTGAGTGCTAATGTGACCTCCTGGTATTTCTAGATTAGAAGCAAGTCTCCCAATAAGAAGTGCATGATCCGCCAAGACAAACTGTTCATTGACAACCACATGTATGTCTACGATGAGGATAAGCATGATGTAGTCCCGTTTACACGTCCAGTGTCGCCCCCTCGCGCTCCGTCTCGGAACTACATCAATGTGGATAATGTGCTTCGCCGCTCAACCTCGGTTCATTCCGTAAATGGTGAGGCTTATTTGGTCAACGGGGATGGAGATAAATCGCCAAGGAATGCCCCTGCTTCAGCATCTGTGGGCGGTAAGTACGCCTCCACGGAGAGTTTGCTCGTTAACCATCATCATGTCGGCGGGTTGGATCACAACCCTCAGGTAATTCATTTGTGGTTTTGCCCTCTCTCCATTTTTGGACGGATTCTTCTTGGTTCTGTTTGCACGTCAAGGTTGCGTTGTGCATTGACCAAAAATTCTCACATGCATTATGAACAAACATGAAGGATTGACGTTCTTGAGTAAAGACAGGTAAAAGATGATCTATCTGGGTCCTACCAAATCTACCTATCGCCATTTATTGAGTAAGCAAGTCTTAAAGGGGGAACATTTGGTCAAATTAAGCTCACAAAAACATAGCAGAAAAACCTTGAAAATTGAAAGTTTAATTCAAAAACATCATCGTGATACGAAATGTGTTATTATAACATGTGTCACACATGCATTTTGGACGAGTTAGTTAGCATGTTCGATATGAATTTAACCCTATACTTTTGTTTCTGTAATAGGTTTCTTTCCTGCTAGACTCTTCAGAAGACGTTTAGAAAGGTACTTAGTTATGGCAACAAATCACTTTTGCACCAATAAACCGTTCCCAGAAGATTGAAATCTTGGTCACTTGTTTCAAAAGGGTTGTTGAATTGTCAAATATCTTTTTTCAATACAACCATGTCAAGTATTCCGGTATTGTATGAAGTTGGTAATAATAACCAGAAACAAAAAGGTGGTAAGAGTAATATTGTCGGTGGTAAGACGGTTTTCGACTTAAGCACTTTGCGCCATGCTTCAATCAATTGGAAATCAGAATTTCAATCGACTCGTAAAATCGAAAGTAAAAGAGCAAACCTATCGTTTAGCACATTGCGTTGGTAAAAAATGGCAGGAGAAATGTTCTTACATTGTTGAAAGACAAATCAAAACTGCAATTTTAAGCTACGTTGAGATTATTCCGAAGAAACGCTGATATACGATGCATTGCAGTTCAATGATGATGTGAAAATTAAAATGAAAGGCAAATGCGAACTGAAGCTTTTGAAAACCATTAAGACCAAGTCAGCAACCTTAGTATGACATAGTTATCAAAAATACATTGATTGACCCACTTTAACTTTTCTCAACAATCCTGAATGGCAGACAATTCATGGGACGTTTTCAATGGGCTAATTTTTTGATTTGGAATCGATTTTTTGAGGAAATCCTGTATACTGAGCGATAAAAGTGACGCCATTTTTTCCAAATCATTTTTTCCGAATCAAATGACGCAAAGAAAAAGTAAACTGAGAAGAGAGTAAACCAGAAATCAGCCGGGTTTTTGGTATTGCCAATCTTAATAAGAATTTCATACTGGTTTGATATACCTTCACCTGATAATAAAGTAATAAGAAAGGACTGTTTTACTAGTTTGTTACTGTTTTCAACGTTAAGAAATACGTTGCAATATTCTAAAAGTAAAAGAGCGTGCTCAGTTATTTCGTGGGAATACTAGTTTTTAAGATTGTATTACATTAACTCATTGAAATTCAACAACGGAAAGAGATATTTCCAAATCCTAGTCAAGCACATCCTTCTTTGCTGAATTGGAACGCTAGGCCAAAATTTCGATCTTTTAATACCCTTAGAAAGAACTAAAATATCGGTTCTCTTTCTTTCATTTAGATAATTGTCCATTTCATGAGATGGTTAAAACTACGCAAAATCTTGCATAATAGTAAGATTCGATGTAAACAAAAGATCACGCACAGACGCCTCCTCCCTCACTTCTTACATCTTACCCTCTAAATGTGTTCTTTCTCAACTAAGTGTTATGTCATTTAGTCTAAGTTATCTCAGTTCTTTCCAAATTATCTTTACGTCCTAAGCAATGGCTAATTTTGAAATCAGGGTTTGATGATCTTTTCAGGCGGATGAAAGCCATGACCTGATGAAGGAATCCATTCCAGAGTCAAAAGAAGAAGAAGAACCCACACAAGCATCTCAGGACGATGCTTGAACACTCCGTGACTCTCTTTGGTGTCTCAAATCAATTGCAAATCTTAGGAGCCATAAATTTAAATTTCGAAGCTTCTTCAATCTATCTCGATGTATTTCATGTTTCTTTCATCACTGGCTAAATATAATTGGACAACTAAGCAGAAATAGTAGAAATAACTGGCGTAAAAACTAAACTAGATTGGCATCCCTGGCCATGCTGTAGAAAATAGAAGTACTATCTTCAAGAAGTGTTTGTGGGGAATTGAATTCCCTAATTCGACCCTTGTCCAGCACCATGATTCTGTCGTAGTCCATGATGGTGTTCAAACGATGAGCAATGGTGAGAACGGTACATCCCTTGAACTCTTTTCGGATGGTGCTTTGGATGAGATCGTCAGTCTCGAGATCCACGGCTGCCGTAGCCTCGTCCAGAATCAAGACCTTGGTCTTCCGAAGCAAGGCACGAGCCAAGCAAATGAGCTGACGTTGACCTACACTAAGGTTCTCGCCGCCTTCTGACACAGGATGCTCAAGGCCATCTTCCAAAGAAGACACAAAAGTCCGCAAATGGGCCAACTCCAGCACGTCCCAAATCTCGCCATCGGAGTGCACTCCAAAGGGGTCCAGATTGATACGAAGGCTGCCAGAGAACAGCACAGGATCTTGAGGGATGATGGTGAGTTTCTTTCGGAGATCGTGTAGGCCCATTTGACTGATGTCCAATCCATCGATTTTGATTCCACCTTCTGCCGGTTCTACCAACCTGAATAGGGCCACTGTTAATGATGATTTCCCTGCCCCAGTTCTTCCGACGATGCCAACAGTTTGGCCTCCCTTGATATGACAGTTTATGTCCTTGACGACCATATCCAAACCCTCTCGGTAGCGCATACCGTAGCCTTGAAAGTTCATTTCGCCTTCTTGAGGCCATTCCTTGGGTGGTTTTTCGGAAATTTCCCAATCCGCCTCCTGAGGAATCGTCAAAGCATATTCTTTGACTCGCTCAACAGCCACAATGTTGGTTTCAACATCAGAGGTCATCCTCACCAGCGAGTTCAAAACAAGGGTTACGTTTAGGGCATAGGAGATAATGAGACCCACCTGACTGGGGTCAATGTTGTCGGGATTGATGACGGCAAAAATGGCAGCTCCAAAAGTGATCAGATTGCCAATATTCTCCAAGCGAATTGCCACCCATCGAGTGGCAATTATACTTGGATAATAACAAATTTGGTTGGTATCGACTTTTTTATTAGATTCTTCGATAAACCTCTTTTGAAGACCAAAGGCCCGAATGGTGCTGGATCCTGTGATAGTTTCTCCGAAATGGGAGTAGATGGGAGAACGTGAAATGGATTCCAATCTCTTCAGTTGTCTGGAAGTGTTCACGTAGACTGACTGAATGAAGAAGAAGATTGCAGCCAGCGGTACTACTACTGCCGCAAAAATCGGTATCACAATTATGATCAAGATGATGGTTCCCAAGAAAGTGGAAAATGTGTTGAGCCATTGGCGTAAATTGTATGGAAGTGTGTTGTCACAAATGTCTATATCTTTGGCAAAGCGATTTACTATTCTTCCCAATGGAGTGGTATCAAAGAAAGACATTGGGCTTTGCATGACTCTTTCCAACATGCATTTGTGCATTTCTTTGCTCGCTATTAACGTAGAAACAGCCAACGTGATGCTGAGAAACAAGGTTGACAAGGAACTGGCAAATCCAAGACCCCCATACACTCCCAAATAGAGATTTCTATTTTGGGGTATGGATGAATTACCCAAAGCTTCATCTGTCCACACATTTAACCAGTAATTAGTTCCCAGCGAAGCAACTTGATAAACGATTTGAACGATCACAACCGAAACCACTCCAAACAGACCAACGTTTTTCATATAGTACTTGTAGACCTGAAGACCAACACTTCCAGTTTCCGCCACTTCTATTTCGATGAGATTGGTGCCTATCTTCGTTCCTTGTTCAGTCTCTGATTCTTTCAATTCAGATTTGATGCCCTCATCCACTGTTATTTTTCGTTTTCTGAGACCATCTTGAATAGAGTTCCCTGACAACATGGATCCACCGCTGCAAACACTCTCCGACCTGCCTTTGCTTAGGACACTTTGTCTTCTTAACATTTCTGTTTCGACTTTTTCCCTACCCAAGACACCTTCCAATTCCATCTTGATCTCTTGAAGGGCTTCCTCATCTTCAACCTCCTCTGTCATGTATTCCAACAAGAAATCTGCAAAGGCACCCTTATTTTTCAGCAATTGCTGGTAAGAGCCTTCTTCACTCACTTCTCCNGCCCCAGTTCTTCCGACGATGCCAACAGTTTGGCCTCCCTTGATATGACAGTTTATGTCCTTGACGACCATGTCCAAACCCTCTCGGTAGCGCATACCGTAACCTTCAAAAGACACTTCACCTTCTTGGGGCCATTCTTTGGGTGGCTTTTTGGGGAGTTCCCAATCGGCTTCTTGGGCAATGTTCAGAGTGTACTCCTTGACACGCTCAACGGCCACTATGTTGGTTTCAACATCAGAGGTCATTCGCACCAACCAATTCAAAACTTGAGTGACGTTGAGGGCATAGGAGATAATGAGACCCACCTGACTGGGGTCAATGTTGTCGGGGTTGAGGATGGCAAAGATAGCAGCAGCAAAAGTGATGATATTACCAATTGATTCCAATCGAATTGCCAGCCATCGATTAGCAATGATGCTAGGATAATAGCAAATCTGGTTGGTATCTACTTTCTTGTTAGATTCTTCAATAAACCTCTTTTGAAGACCAAAGGCTCGAATGGTGCTTGCTCCTGTGATGGTTTCTCCGAAATGGGAATAGATTGGAGACCGTGAAATGGATTCCAATCTCTTCAGTTGTCTGGAAGTGTTCACGTAGATTGATTGAATGAAGAAGAAGATAACGGCCACTGGTACAATAACTGCTGCGAAAATTGGGATGACGGTGATGATTAGGATGATAGTTCCCAAGAAACTGGCAAACGTGTTGAGCCATTGGCGCAAATTGTTGGGAAGTGTGTTGTCACAAACGTCAATATCTTTGGCAAAGCGATTTACTATTCTACCCAATGGAGTGGTATCAAAGAAAGACATTGGGCTTTGCATGACCCGTTGTAACATGGTCCTGTGCATTTCCTTACTAGCTCTTAAGGTTGAGACGGCCAAGGTAATGCTAAGAATCATTGTTGAGACGGCACTTGCAAATCCAAAAGCTCCATAAACTCCCAAATAGAGATCTCGATATTTTGGGATGGCTGAATCTCCAAGAGCTCCATCTGTCCACACATTCAACCAGTAATTAGTTCCTATGGAGGAAACCTGGTAAACTAGCTGCATAGCTATACCAGTAATCACTCCAAAGAGCCCGATGTTTATCATGTAGTATTTGTAGACTTGCAACCCAACGCTTCCAGTCTCTGCCACTTCCTTTTCAATAAGATTGGTACCTATCTTCGTCGCTTGTTCAGCCTCTGGTTCTTTCAATTCAGCTTTGATGCCCTCTTCCACTGTTATTTTTCGTTTTCTGAGACCATCTTGGGTGGAGTCCCCTGACATGATGGATCCACCGCTGCAAACACTTTCCGACCTGGTTCGGCTCATAGCACTCTGCTGTCTTGCAATTTGGTTTCTGACTGTTTTGGAGCCCAAAATATCCTCCAATTCCATCTTGATCTCTTGAAGGGCTTCCTCATCTTCAACCTCCTCTGTCATGTATTCCAACAAGAAATCTGCAAAGGCACCCTTATTTTTCAGCAATTGCTTGTAAGAGCCTTCTTCACTCACTTCTCCATCCTTAAGGACAATGATGTGGTCGGTTTTTGGAAGATAAGTGATTCCATGAGTGACCAGAACCCTGGTCTTTCCTTCCAGGAGTCCATCATGGCTGATGACTTTCTCGAAAATATGCTTTCCCACGTGTGAGTCGACAGCTGACAATGGGTCGTCCATGAGATAAACATCTGATTCGCTTTAGCAGGCTCTGGCTAGGCTGACCCTTTGTTTTTGACCCCCAGACAAATTGATGCCCTTTTCTCCGATTTCCGTCGTATCTCCTCCAGGCAAGATCTGAATGTCCGATTTCAAAGCGCAAGAATCCACAATGTGGGCATACTTCTTGCCATTGAGCTCTTTGCCAAAGAGGATGTTGTTCTTCAAGGTGGCATTCTGCATCCATGCTTGTTGAGGTACATAAGCGACGCTCCCGACCATGTTAACCGTTCCTTCTTCCTTTTCCATTTCACCCAATAGAGCCGATATCAGAGAAGACTTTCCAGATCCAACCGTTCCAACTACTGCCGTCAATGTACCCTTGGGAATCTTGATATTGATGTTTCGTAAAACGGTAGGCTCGCTCTTTCCCCAGGCAAAGGTGCCATTTTGAACAGAAACGGGATGATCTTTTTGACTTTCATCATGTTGAACGGCATTGCTATCAAGTTCCTCGTTGTTCATGAACTTGTTGATACGATCCAAACTGACTCCAACTTGAACTAATCCAATAATCATAAATGGCAAGACGGACATTGGCATTCGCATGATGTTCAAATAGGTAAGCGTTACAAACGCTTTTGAGGGATCAAGCACTTGACCACCATCCATGAAAATGTATGTCGCGAACGAAGCCAAGGCCACAAGGAATGGCACACTGATCCAAACGAAATTGATCATCGCCCCAAGCCAAGCTGATTTCTTCAGGACCACAATCTCTCGATCCCGGATGTCAAGAATTTGGCCCATGAAACTCTGCTCCCATCCATATAATTTCAACACCTTCACCCCACCCAAAATCTCGTTCATCAACTTGACTCTGTCATCCTTGTTCTTCATTTGTTCCAATTGATATTTCCTGCTGAATGAGACTACCACGGCGTTGAATGGAATAGCAATAATCATCACAGCCAATCCCGAAAACATGGCAACCCCCAATTCCTGGTAGATGAAGTAACAGCTCAATGCAATTTGCAACGGTGCTGACCTGAAAGAGTAATTGAAATATTAGATAACTGGTTTCTAATCTCAGCAACATTCCTTTGAGACCGTATTTGAAAATTGAACGAGAGTAAATGTTCTAGGAGATAACTCTGTTTGAGCTGAGCAATTTCATTGGGGGATGACTGGGATGACACGTCGCCACTGTACAATAGGGTTTAATGTGGACGTTCATAGCATTTTATATAACAGTCTGTCAATGCATTGAACATTTGTGCAAAGATGTTAATGGTTGAAATGACCCTTCAAGATAAATTGAAAATGATAAAGACACAGTGGTTGACTGGTTTAATACTCAAAGTCCTAAGCTCACTGAAGTTGTTGTTTCTATGATCATACCACTTACCATAACATATTGAGGTAGGGAAGCAGGTCCATGAACCTTTGGACATCCACAGACATGAGATTCACAATCTCTCCAACAGTACTTTCCTTCTTGGCAGCTCCAGACAATCTCAAGGACTTGCGGTAGATCACCGAAATCAACGCTGTTCTTAGGTTCATACCTACCACAAACATTTTCTCAAAATACTGAGAGAGGATGATGCTTTGGAACATGGTGACGATAAGCAAGACTGTCCCATAAAAGTAACCTTTCCAAGCAAATTTGGATTCTTCGGTAGAAACAAACGCAATCATGAGACTCATGATCTGAGGNGACGCTCCCGACCATGTTAACCGTTCCTTCTTCCTTTTCCATTTCACCCAATAGAGCCGATATCAGAGAAGACTTTCCAGATCCAACCGTTCCAACTACTGCCGTCAATGTACCCCTGGGAATTTTGATATTGATGTTTCGTAAAACGGTAGGCTCGCTCTTTCCCCAGGCAAAGGTGCCATTTTGAACAGAAACGGGGTGATCCTTCTGACTTTTGTCGTGCTGAACAGAATCCTGATTCAATTCCTCGTTGTTGACAAACTTGTTGATTCGGTCCAAACTGACAAAAACCTGTACTAATCCAATAATCAGTAATGGCAGGACAGACATTGGTCTTTGTAAGATGTTCAAGTAGGTCAAGGTTACAAACGCTTTTGAAGGATCAAGTACCTGACCACTGTCTATGAAAATGTATGTCGCGAAGGAAGCCAAGGCCACAAAGAATGGGACGCTGATCCAAACGAAATTGATCATCGCCCCGACCCACGCTGCCTTCTTTAAGACCACAATCTCTCGGTCCCGGATGTCAAGAATTTGGCCCATGAAGCTTCGCTCCCATCCATATAATTTCAACACCTTCACCCCACCCAAAATCTCGTTCATCAACTTGACTCTGTCATCTTTGTTTTTCATTTGTTCCAACTGATATTTCCTACTGAACGAGGCCACCACGACATTGAAAGGAATTCCAATGACCATCACGGCCAGTCCAGCAAACATAGCAGCTCCCAATTCTTGATAGATGAAGTAGCAACATAAGGCAATTTGTAGCGGTGCCGACCTGAAAGATTAATAAAAGGATTGAGATACTTAATGGAAGGCGAAGGGGTGTATGAGTCTTTTCGTCTCTCTAAAAGGACTCAGGCTGAAGTCTCCTGGGTCATTTCTAGGTCTCAAATGTGATAGTTAAATTATGGCTAGGGCCCCCAAAATGTGAACATTATGTATAAGTTCGTAAGTTTGCTAATCTTTTCAAATATCTCGTTTTTTATAAATAGATTTTTTTGGGGGGATTTTTTCCCCTTCCCTCAGGAAACGTACTTCAGGAAAAAAATTGAAGTAATGTTTTGACATGAATAAAGACACCGACATTTTCTATCACATTGTTTGTTTCAATCAATTTTTTGCAGTTAGGCTCAAAAATTGACTTGAATTCTTCAGAATGTCTTGCGATGGCAAAATACCTCGAGGTCGTCGAGTTTTCTTGAATACTCCTTAAACACCTACTTTAAGGCAGCTCCTTGTTCTACTATTTTAAAAGAATACAAATTATACATAAACGAATACTAGCTCACGGTGGTACCCGAAACACTTCTTGATAGCTTGGTTTAAGACTTCCAGTGGAGTTTTAGTTTGTTGAAGAAACAAAAAGACCAACTTTTGTATAAAAAAAAGCACCTTTAAAGGTAACTCTGAGTAGTACATTGTATAAGACGGCCAAGAACGCCCTCAATCACGCCTTAGAGTCTTGATCAAGATACTTGATTACTGATTCATTTTTGGAATCTTTCATTCCTTTGTCAAGCAACCTCTTATTCAATACTCTTCAACTTGTTCCATTGAAAACCTTTAAAAAGATAGTATTATTGAAGGCGCAAATAATAGAGGTTCCAAGTGTCCTTTACTACGTTTCAAATTGAAATTTCATAAAAATCCTTTCAGCGAACGCTGAGATTTTACGCCTACTTCAATAATAACACTAACTTTTTTTTGAAGACAACCAATTTGGTTGCTTCATGGACAAGGGTAATTTATATTGTTTGTTAATACCTTTTTCACCCTATAACCAGCCTTTAAAAGGCTAGTAGTCATAGCGTATTGGTAGAGTTTCCACTTTCCAACACCTTAATGCCTGGTTCGTATCCAGGCTAGCCGAGTCCAAGCTTCTGTGTGGTATTTAAAATACAGTATGATTTGCTGCTTCTAATAACGTAAATGGGCGAACTTGCGGTCATTCCCGAAGGTAAAGAAGTAATTAATGTAGGCTGTGATGATGGAGCCGGAATATCCCTCAATTGGGGACACCCATTATCAGATGGCAGGGCGAGCGGGAGAGCTGCCAGCTGACTTCGTAAGAAAAAAACAATTAATAAGACCGTTAGAAAGATCATTGAAGCATGTAAAAAACGGGATCTTTCATGAAGCATATCAGTGTACTCCACAGAGTAAGTCGTTACATGTGGTTATATTTTTTGACGTTTTTTAGTCCGATTGATAGACTGTGAAAGAACGGTGTGAATGCTACATTTTATTGAGACTTCCTATAACATTATTCTAATGGCATATGACACTCATATGGCGGAATAGGTAGTTCAAGTCCATGGTGGAATACATCTGTCATAAACCATCTAAAATCGACTTCATATGCAGTACCAATATGTGAGGTAGCTTTTGGAAATGACTAGAGGGCTAGAAATGACTAACTCCCTCCTCGAGCGTCTCTGACTTGAGTGTCTCTAAATAGAGTTTGGTCGTTTTGCGATCCGTTTTACTTCAAAACGAGACTTACAAGAGTAACAAACATGCTGGCCACATAATGCAAATATAATTGACAAAAATGCAATTACGAATGCGACAAAATTTGCAAAAAATGCAATTAAGAATGCAACAAAAAGGGCAAAGAAATGTGTAGAAAGTGCAAATCTTTCTTGTTCAATTTAGTTAAATTCAAAAGGGTATCAAAAATCGGTGCACAAATTTCTCTATAAGCACTCTACTCTACTCTACTGATTGATTGTAGGAGGCTGTAATTCTTTCTTAAAGTGCACCACGCAATCAAAATCAAAAAGGATGAAAGTATGTTGGATTACTAGTATATATACTAGTATAATTACTATATCGTAGTGCTCCCAACTTGACTTGAATCGTTCAATTATGTATTGCTTTCTCTGGCACTCGCAGAGTTCACACAGAACAGCGGCTGGCTCTAAAAAACAAAATATACTGGCCAAAACTGGATCACTGGAGTTTCCGGTACACACAAACAAAAACAACTAGCGCAAGATGCAAGTCCCAATAAATATAACTGTGTTGTGCACACAAGTAAGCATACCATAGAAACGTAAATGAATTTTTTCTTCACTAGATACTTTGGCCATGTACTGCAAAAAGAAGTATTTGGAGCACTTTGTTTTTGAAAGCTGGAGAGACGTAATCTTGAAATGCTGTGCTGTTCAAGAAGCATGATAATCACGCCACTTAGGATAAAAGTCATTTGAAACAAAAAAGCGAATGTCATGAATAGGGTCAGACCGAAAATGTTTTTACATAAAAAGCATATTTTTCACATATTTTGGGGGACAAAAAACTATTCTTGTCCATTTTCATTTTTTACCTTTTATCTTTTCTTCCTGTGATGATACGTAACAAGGAGAAAGATGACTTCTGAGAACAGAGACTTATTCAGTTGTAGATCAAATAGGTCACAAATCTAATCAGTAAGTGAGCAAAAGTGCCCTAAGCAATAGCACCAGACTTTCGAAAAGAATCAATTGTATACTGTATCATAACATTGGAATCACTTAAAAAGTGTCCCAATGTCAAGCATTGTAATAAAGAGGATTTAATTTCTTGTCAATAAAATAAAGAAGCTCAATAGATCCCCTCAGTATATGCAATTGTTTCCTAGAATTTGGCAACAGAAAACACAATAAAGAGGACTATCAATGACCTTTTGGCCTTGGCAGGAACGCTTTTAAAATTTATCGCTTTTTTCGTACATTCCAAAACCTTTCTTTTCTTTTTTCTCAACTTTCTCGCACTTTTTTGTATTCTTTCAATTTCTTGGCATATTTTCCAACTTTTTCTCATTTTTTCCCACCTAACAAAAAAGTTCGGCCAAAATGGCAACTGGTTTTTTCTTAAGGTCAACTAATCAGGAGCCAGCATGGACATGGCAAGAATCTGCCTGCTTCTTAGAGGGTTCATTTACCGGTGCTCGAAGATATTGTAATGGAACATTCCTTTTCATTTATGTGTTGCTTGATATGGAACGCAAAAATAGCCCCCCCACGTACGTGTTGTTGCCTATGTTTTGGAAAGTTTATTCGTAATTTTTTGTCTAAATTTGTTCGTTTTTTTTTCGCAAATTTGCTGTCAATAAAGACCATATTAAGGTGCAAGTTTTGGCCAGCCCTAGTTTTCTATGCTAGGAAAAATAAACGGGACAGAAAAAAACAAACTGAAACGTTTTTTGTTCACATCAAATCAACATATTTGGGTTGTTTTAAGCAACATAAAAATGACATATTTTGTCGGAGCCTAGCCATGAAAAATTACGACAGAATTTCAATAAAGAAAGTATTTTGATACCTTCAAGGCAAAATGGTAAAATAAATGGAATAACTCGATTTCATATGAGCCAAAATAGTGAAAAAGGCGAAAGAATGCAATTTTTTGATGTAGCTCTGTCACTTAACAAAACGTCATTGCATCTTTGTGGAACAAGTAATTAACCGAGAAAAGACAAAAGCTACTCAACTAGCCGAAATTCGTTAGCTCTCCTAGCCAGCAAGGCCATTTGGGACAGTATTTGTTTAAAACCCAGTATACTGAGCGCACCATTGTAAATTGTCATGGCTAATAGCGGCCAATTTGATTAATCATTTTTTCAAGGGAAAAGCAGTTTATTAAAGAGGCAAAATCCAAAGCTTGAAGTATCTAGAGCAATTTTCAAAAAGCCAATTCATGTTTTTCTTTGTAACACTCTATCCCGTTGATCCTGTAGGTTCTTGAGTTCAAGTGCAACAGGACATTTGCAAGCTAAAACTGATGATGAAAGCAGGACCTTTAATTCCCAATTGAGTACGTAGCTATTGTAAAGATGTACTCGCAGCTATTTTCATGATTTTTATATGGATAGATTTTCAAAATTACAGGGTTTAAGTACTTTTAGGCATTGAAGTTTTATGTCAAAGAGAGATATCTATAAATAAAAAAAAATTAATTGCGTTTTTGAGAGTTTGAAAAACGCAAAGACTTGATTGACTTATTCCATCCATTTTTTACAATAAATTTTCCGATTTTCTCGGTCATAAACTTAATGCAACCAGGTTTGGATGATTATAACACAAAAAACAAATGGTTTAGCAAAATATCAATGAAGTGAGAAAATCTAAAACCAGGTTTTATTTTTTTCTTTTTCACCGCCCTCAACCAACATCATTTTCAACCACATTAATCAAGAGGAAAATTAACTCACCATAGCATGTTGAGATACGGCATCAAGTCCATGAACCTTTGAACATCCACAGACATGAGATTCACAATCTCTCCAACAGTACTTTCCTTCTTGGCAGCTCCAGACAATCTCAAGGACTTGCGGTAGATAACCGAAATCAAAGCTGTCCTTAGATTCATGCCCAGCACAAACATCATCTCATTAGATTGAGATAAAAGGACGCTTTGCAAAACTGTGACGATTAGCAAGGCTGCTGCATAAAAGTAACCCTTCCAAGGAGGTTCTGGGGTTAGAGCAGAAACGTACGCAATCATAAGACTCATAATCTGAGGAGCAGCCATGGCTAAAACGTCATTGACCGTTTTGATAGCCGTTCCCCACAAGAACGAGGGGCCAAATGTATAGAAAAGAGCTGGGTAGACGGAAAACTTTTTGCCCTTAGCTTGAGCTTTTTTGACTGTGGTCCTTGAAATGGCGACATCAAAAATGGGCACCACTCCCTTCGGAAGTGAGTTTGGGGTGCACTTGCCAAAGATTCTCCGGCACCAGAGGTTTCGTTATCCCTTCCATAATAATGGCGTTGACCAACTGTAAACCAGCTTTGAGAAATATGATGCACGGATTTGCGGGCAGGGCTTCGTGAGTGCCGCTAGATCTTCGTCATAGACAAGAGGCTTGGTGTCAGAAAACAGGTTGAGAATCAGTAGTAAGATCACGCAACTGTACTGAATTCCAAAAGTGATGCATAAGCGATCAATAGTCCCAGGGTCGTCGCCATATTCGACCTCATATTGTCGCTTGATGAGAGATCGGAGGGTGATGCCACCAGTAATTGTATGCAAGAAGTAAAACAGAAACTGGGCCGGGGAGGTGTGGATTCCAAATCGCATAGACAGAAGAAGCATCACCTTAAAGAGCAAAGATAGGTCACAATGAAGATTGAGGACGTCACATAATCAACCGTGTACACAACGGGAGTTTTGACGAAGAGGAGGACCAATTCCACGATGGAAATGACCACCAAGGCCAGTGTGACTATCAACTTGGCAAGGTTGAACAGATTCCATGGAATGTTCCGATTGACACTTTTCACATACTTGCTGACTTCGAAAGGAACTATAATGAACAAAAGGAAACACGGCGTCCAAGACAGGGCAGTTTTGTGAAAGCAGTTGGTGAAGTCCGGATCGTTCGTATTCCACGTGGCATTGACATCCCATATGGGACCCCCACAGAACTGCTCAAAAGAGCTCATTCTTTCCAAGTTTACGTTCGGTTCTTGATTGATGTCACACGTTCGAAGACTTCAAGTTATAAAGACCTAATGAGCTTGGGACGTTTCGAATGACCTCAGTTGTCGCTTATTTGCTAATTGATAAGATTCCTCGAGAATATGTTCCCTCAACTTATAAGTTATATTGGGCACTCGTGTCAACTTCTTAGCCGACCGAATGTTGTCATCCACTCACTATCTTGTACTTCTGAACTGTTTTTCCATTAGAGGTATACGAGTAACTTCAAACTTATTGCTCCACAAATATTGCCGTTGTCGATGTCGCAAATGGGGATTTATGAAAAAGTCGAGTTTATAGAACGCATTTTTTGTATTTTTTGGGGCCCATTCTTTTTTTCTTTTTTAATTGGTTTGGGGCGACATTTTTTCATGATATTGAGTGCTGTCCAATCGTTTGTTTGGAGAATCTAATGCACGTTGATACGTAAGGGCGTCCGGTCGATGGTTAAATCAAAGTTTCTCACTTAAGTGTTATGCCAAATGCCCTGAGTTTCTTTACGTGGAACACCTTTTATAAGTGTTAGCGTGTTCCTTATTTCAAATTTATCAAGGGTACTGGAGCTTTCTCTTGAGTTGCAAGCGCTAGGGATGAAACTGGAAGGTTGGCTTATTTTTTATTCACTTTGAGGACATGGAAGTTCCCAGGCCATTTCTTCATTTTATTACTATTATCTTATTTAACACAGACTTCGTTACGGCTACGGAGTATGTTATTGGGATAACTTCAGGATTGAACTTTTCTTTTGCTTATATTTCTTGATATTGAGAGGATATCTTATTTACAAAGGAATTATCATTATTTTTTGACTTTGGTTTTTCACGAATTAGACCTGGAGGATCTGGCTTGCCCTTAAATGTAGGGTTGGTCAGGAATTTTGGTCCCAAAAACTGTCCATATTTGACTTCATACGAGTGACAGAATCAATGCCTTTGCATTCCCGTCCGGACAAAGAAGATAGGATATCATCGTTTAGAACACATTTTGAAAGAGATTATTATTCTCAATGTGGTAGGACCGACGACTCACCTCCTCATATGAACCGGGGGGGACCCGCATTGCACTCCATTATCGAATAATTGTATGAGGATGGTGTATTTTCTGTTTGTCCTGTTGAGATAAAACAAAACGCGTCATGTCGCATTATGTAATTCATTTGGCGATTGAGGTCATCCCATGTGTGCTGAGCTCTGAATGATTCAGATTTAGCACTGCAAACATCTCTTGCTACTCACTATTTCACCACACTTCGTAATCGAGCAAAAATAAACGCTCGTCTAAGGGTACAGAACAATTCTCTTTTTTCCACCCTGCGGGAGATCAGTGCTCTTTGCCTGATTTCATTTGCAAGAGCATAATCCTCCTACAATATATCAACGCCCATTCTGGTCTTAAAACTTGGGACTTTTTGATCTTGATCTTGATTCCTTGCCAAATATAGTAAATTGGAGAAAATAAGTCAAATAAGTCTTTGATAATGTGTCGAGATAAGCGGGCCATCTCATTCATATTATGTACTTTTTTGACTCATCCAAATCTGAACATTGTTTGCGTCACATTTCTCTACCCCTTAAAATCTTTTCTTGTATCAGACAAACTCAACATCATGGCTTTTCACAGGTCTCCTCTTCTTTAGGTAAAAAAACTGTGCGCTTGTCTATTTGCGTAAAGATTCTTTAACGCTCATTTTGCGACCTACATAAAGCACAAGGGTGCCTTAAAGCCTTAAATCGGCCAATTCCAGTTCATTATTGGACCGAATATTTTGCTAAACATGACATGACTTGCAGGCAACTCATCCTGCGTAATCAACCAACGTACATTTTTCGTACACCTAATAGGACATTAGCGAATATGTTCGTACACCTCTCCACTTCTCTGCTTTGCTGCTTTACCTTATCCGCTTCATGGTATTTAAAGTATCCCGCAACGGCAGAGTGAACGAGTGTCAAAACCTAATATATCTAAGAGTACTTATAAGCATACAAAGTAAAGGCTAGACCATGAACATCTAAAAAGAGGTGGACTCCGCTCGGCCACAGATTCACGTTTTGGGTGACCCCTAAGGGAGAAAGGCCAAAGTAGCAACCCCACTTCAGCCTGCATCATGTCTCAAGGCTGGCTTAGTCTTTGCCAGATCGGCTGGGCTAATAAATTGGCACTAAAAGATGAAATGGGCTGAAATATTCTATAGGGCCTACTTGCCTTGAGAGTGCTCATTCAAGGCTTCTCTTTTCAAATTAGGAGGCTAAATATTGGAAAAATTCATACATTTCATTGTAAGTTGATTATAAAATGTCAAGCATTTTGAAGTATATTAGGGTGAAAATACTTTTGATTAGTTTTCATAATCAAATCATGTCCATTTATTGTGTTATATAGTGTTAAAAGTCAAGTTGGCTATGAATATGAAATTCGTTTGAACCCTGATTGTGCTCGAGTCAAGAAGTGGCCATAGCTGAAAAAGGGTTGACTTGAACTAAGTTTCTTTACCGTGCATAATTTGCGTAAATTGTGTGTCCACACTAACATCATGGTTGACTGTATTGTGTCTAGGGTACCCTAAACATGGTTATCTAAGATTGAGTCAGTTGAGTTCTTGAAGTGTTTTCTACAAGATTGGGTTCCCATCAGCTTTCACCAGAAAAGCTCAGTCATTTATTCAGTAGTGGTGATGTGACATTGTGGCCCAATATGAACTTCTCTCTACAACTGCCGATGAAACAAATGATAGAAAAATGGCTATTAAACATTTCCACACGGTTTACAGTCAAATTATCCTGATATTGTGTCCCCTGGGAAATTCTTAGAGAACCATGAGATAACAAAAAGGGACCAATCAATGACATTTGTGGTACTCAATGGTTTGACCCCTTATTTAACTTCGCACAATATCATGATGAATCTGAGTCTTGGATTGTAGCAAAATCACCCTAATATCTCTTGACAAATCCACCTAATAGCTATTTATCAGAAGTTAATTTTGTCTTGTCTTTGTCTCTCCTTTTTTGCCTTTCCCTACCCATCCAAATGCACTTAATCAATAAGACAAAAACTATCTTTCAATAAAATTAAGTAGATTTTATGAGCATTTTGAAGTCTGAGTTTGTTCAATGATATATAAATTAGGGCTTAGCATGCCTCCTATACTTTGGAAAGTACTGAGTGCAAGTTAAGTTCTGCAATTAAACTTTTGGGACAGCAGTGACTAAATTGAAGTTATTCAATTTTCGATCATTAAATTGCTCCTAGGACCTCTCAACTGGCCTGAAAGATTTATCCTCTTGTATTTCGTTGTAAAGGACAACCAAGCTTAATAATCTTTGTTTGGGACAAATGCAACAAGGATCTAGGAAGTAAGAGGTCCTTGCGAATCCTAATGAACATGAATTTTCCAAGAACAAAACTTACTTATGATGTTATCAAGAAAGCCCTTGAGACAATTAACCAAATGCCCGTTTGTGGTATTGCATGTTGCATTAGTGCGAAATTTCTCAGCATTTAAAAACTGTCATCAAAACCGAAGGAGCCAGATTGAACAAGCTTTTTGCATTATGTTTTAATGCTCTTAAACCTAATTTTTCATAAAATGAACGATTACATAATACGTTCCTAGCCTTAACCATTCGGTATTTTTTGGATTGCAGAACGTAGAACACACCCGCCAGACAATTTTGATTAGATACTAAAAGGTTCATCACCTTCTTAATGAACTTATTTTTATAGTTTATCATCCTGCCTTTTCCGATTCAATTCAACATTTGATGCTTCTCATTGAATGAGACTTCATCTGGATATTCGGAGGCTTATTTTCGATTCATTTGCTTATTTTTGGGAAGAGATTGAAGGTGAGATTGGCAAATAATATACTAGGCATCGTATGTCACTTTTGCAGTTGTCAATAAGTGCTTGTTTAAACCTATGTCTTGCATTTGTCAATTTTATAAATAAGTGAGGGGGTGTTAAGCCAGCCAATACTGGAATTTACAATGCCCCCACACTTAAGTATGAAAAAGAGCTAATAGTATGAAATTAAAGAGTGAAAATTGGCTGTTTATCTTAAAAAAGTATAGCCATTGATGTTTTTGTACTTTCAATGAAGGAAGAAGCACTGAAAATTTTGTTAAGAGAGCTCTTTCAAGAGTACATAGAGGCTATCCCTTTCTCCCTTATGGGTCCACACGGTCCACCCTCTTTTTACCGTGCGGCATCCAGGTCTTCTAGAAATCCATGGCTAGACCCACCCGGAGCCACAGAAGAGAGACGAATGTGTGCACCGTAGCGGGGCAAGGGTCGGAATGACGACGGGCAGATCCATGTCGTTTGGAAGTAAACGTGGGATGAGGTTGGGTCGGAACTAGTTTTGGCCTTCCGGTGGGTTAGGATTCGTCCGGGAGTCTTTTGTTTTCCTCGTCAATCTGTACTGATGGGGTCAAATAAATAATCATAGGAGGCCTGCGACTAGGGTTACCAATTTACATTTTCAATGGCATGTGGCATCACAAGCGGAGTATTAGAAACCTGTTAGTTGGTCATGAAAAGTTACCCTGATTTTTCTTTGATCAAACCAGGGTTGCCTTTTTGGTCAAACTTGACATATCGGAAAAAGTTCGTCCACTCTTAGAGGCACCCAAGATTCATTTTACAAATTNGTATCCCTTCCATAATAATGGCGTTGACCAACTGTAAACCAGCTTTGAGAAATATGATGCACGGATTTGCGGGCAGGGCTTCGTGAGTGCCGCTAGATCTTCGTCATAGACAAGAGGCTTGGTGTCAGAAAACAGGTTGAGAATCAGTAGTAAGATCACGCAACTGTACTGAATTCCAAAAGTGATGCATAAGCGATCAATAGTCCCAGGGTCGTCGCCATATTCTTCGACCTCATATTGTCGCTTGATGAGAGATCGGAGGGTGATGCCACCAGTAATTGTATGCAAGAAGTAAAACAGAAACTGGGCCGGGGAGGTGTGGATTCCAAATCGCATTGACAGAAGAAGCATCACTAAAGAGCAAAGATAGGTCACAATGAAGATTGAGGACGTCACATAATCAACCGTGTACACAACGGGAGTTTTGACGAAGAGGAGGACCAATTCCACGATGGAAATGACCACCAAGGCCAGTGTGACTATCAACTTGGCAAGGTTGAACAGATTCCATGGAATGTTCCGATTGACACTTTTCACATACTTGCTGACTTCGAAAGGAACTATAATGAACAAAAGGAAACACGGCGTCCAAGACAGGGCAGTTTTGTGAAAGCAGTTGGTGAAGTCCGGATCGTTCGTATTCCACGTGGCATTGACATCCCATATGGGACCCCCACAGAACTGCTCAAAAGAGCTCATTCTTTCCAAGTTTACGTTCGGTTCTTGATTGATGTCACACGTTCGAAGACTTCATGTTATAAAGACCTAATGAGCTTGGGACGTTTCGAATGACCTCAGTTGTCGCTTATTTGCTAATTGATAAGATTCCTCGAGAATATGTTCCCTCAACTTATAAGTTATATTGGGCACTTGTGTCAACTTCTTAGCCGACCGAATGTTGTCATCCACTCACTATCTTGTACTTCTGAACTGTTTTTCCATTAGAGGTATACGAGCAACTTCAAACTTATTGCTCCACAAATATTGCCGTTGTCGATGTCGCAAATGGGGATTTATGAAAAAGTCGAGTTTATAGAACGCATTTTTTGTATTTTTTGGGGCCCATTCTTTTTTCCTTTTTTAATTGGTTTGGGGCGACATTTTTTCATGATATTGAGTGCTGTCCAATCGTTTGTTTGGAGAATCTAATGCACGTTGATACGTAAGGACGTCCGGTCGATGGTTAAATCAAAGTTTCTCACTTAAGTGTTATGCCAAATGCCCTGAGTTTCTTTACGTGGAACACCTTTTATAAGTGTTAGCGTGTTCCTTATTTCAAATTTATCAAGGGTACTGGAGCTTTCTCTAGAGTTGCAAGCGCTAGGGATGAAACTGGAAGGTTGACTTATTTTTTATTCACTTTGAGGACATGAAAGTTCCCAGGCCATTTCTTCATTTTATTACTATTATCTTATTTAACACAGACTTCGTTACGGCTACGGAGTATGTTATTGGGATAACTTCAGGATGGAACTTTTCTTTTGCTTATATTTCTTGATATTGAGAGGATATCTTATTTACAAAGGAATTATCATTATTTTTTGACTTTGGTTTTTCACGAATTAGACCTGGAGGATCTGGCTTGCCCTTAAATGTAGGGTTGGTCAGGAATTTTGGTCCCAAAAACTGTCCATATTTGACTTCATACGAGTGACAGAATCAATGCCTTTGCATTCCCGTCCGGACAAAGAAGATAGGATATCATCGTTTAGAACACATTTTGAAAGAGATTATTATTCTCAATGTGGTAGGACCGACGACTCACCTCCTCATATGAACCGGGGGGGACCCGCATTGCACTCCATTATCGAATAATTGTATGAGGATGGTGTATTTTCTGTTTGTCCTGTTGAGATAAAACAAAACGCGTCATGTCGCATTATGTAATTCATTTGGCGATTGAGGTCATCCCATGTGTGCTGAGCTCTGAATGATTCAGATTTAGCACTGCAAACATCTCTTGCTACTCACTATTTCACCACACTTCGTAATCGAGCAAAAATAAACGCTCGTCTAAGGGTACAGAACAATTCTCTTTTTTCCACCCTGCGGGAGATCAGTGCTCTTTGCCTGATTTCATTTGCAAGAGCATAATCCTCCTACAATATATCAACGCCCATTCTGGTCTTAAAACTTGGGACTTTTTGATCTTGATCTTGATTCCTTGCCAAATATAGTAAATTGGAGAAAATAAGTCAAATAAGTCTTTGATAATGTGTCGAGATAAGCGGGCCATCTCATTCATATTATGTACTTTTTTGACTCATCCAAATCTGAACATTGTTTGCGTCACATTTCTCTACCCCTTAAAATCTTTTCTTGTATCAGACAAACTCAACATCATGGCTTTTCACAGGTCTCCTCTTCTTTAGGTAAAAAAACTGTGCGCTTGTCTATTTGCGTAAAGATTCTTTAACGCTCATTTTGCGACCTACATAAAGCACAAGGGTGCCTTAAAGCCTTAAATCGGCCAATTCCAGTTCATTATTGGACCGAATATTTTGCTAAACATGACATGACTTGCAGGCAACTCATCCTGCGTAATCAACCAACGTACATTTTTCGTACACCTAATAGGACATTAGCGAATATGTTCGTACACCTCTCCACTTCTCTGCTTTGCTGCTTTACCTTATCCGCTTCATGGTATTTAAAGTATCCCGCAACGGCAGAGTGAACGAGTGTCAAAACCTAATATATCTAAGAGTACTTATAAGCATACAAAGTAAAGGCTAGACCATGAACATCTAAAAAGAGGTGGACTCCGCTCGGCCACAGATTCACGTTTTGGGTGACCCCTAAGGGAGAAAGGCCAAAGTAGCAACCCCACTTCAGCCTGCATCATGTCTCAAGGCTGGCTTAGTCTTTGCCAGATCGGCTGGGCTAATAAATTGGCACTAAAAGATGAAATGGGCTGAAATATTCTATAGGGCCTACTTGCCTTGAGAGTGCTCATTCAAGGCTTCTCCTGCCTCCGAAACGTGGTATTCTGGGGTACCTCAAGGAACTATTCTGGGTCCGATCTTGTTCGTTTTATTCATTGCACCACTACAAATGGGTCCACTCTCAAAATATGGAATTAAATGGGGATAAGTTTCGAATCATGACGTACAACCAAAATGAAGTAGACAAGCCAATTTACACCGACAATCACCTGAAACCCATTTTATCAGTAAGCTCCACTAAAGACCTTGGAATAACAGTTGAAAATAACGGTAAATTTGAAGAACACATCCAATCGAAAGTGACCAAAGCATACCAAACTTGTGGCTGGATATACCGAACTTTCAAATCCAGAGACGCTTATACTATGAGAACCCTATACAAGTCTATTGTTCAACCGCATTTAGAATATGCTTCCCCAATCTGGGCGCCAATGAATGTAGGGGGGCTGAATAAGATTGAAAAAGTACAAAGAAGTTTTACAAAATATATTGCAGGCATGCCCACCTTAAGCTATTGAAAAAAACTTCAATCTCTTGAATTATATAGTATTCAGCGTAGGTACGAACGCTACCTAATTCTTTATTTTTTTTAATGTCTCCATGCACTTTGTCCTAACCCGGGAATAAAATATAACGTTGGTGACAGAAGAG
>NC_081442.1:10590497-10608613 GCF_007210705.1 Tigriopus californicus
GAGGCATCACGTGTGAAATCAAATTTAATTTCAACCCATCAGATAAAAAGTTGGTGAAGACCTTAAAATCCTGTTTTGTACTAAACCGAGCACCAACCCTCTATAATCTGCTACCATGCTCACTTCGACGATTCTATTTACTAGATGATCCATTGTTAAGTTTTAAGCGACATTTAGATCGTTTTTTATTAACCATCCCAGACCAGCCTTTCGTTCAAGGGTGCCCTAGAGCGGCAAATTCGAACGCATTATGTGACCAAATCTTTTATTAATTGTGACTTACGGGGAACTCATTCCCCTGTATCGGTATATCAAACCCGAAAAGAATATCTAAAAAAAAAAATACAAAACACAGGAAAAGCCGCCTTGGGGGTGAACTGAAGAACCACAGAACAATGGAAACGACGTTTTGGGACCCAAAATCTCATGCTCGTACTCTTCTATTATAGTGGCTCTAGTCGAGAGTAATTGCTTGACAAGGAGTCGTATTAAGGGTTTCTACTCTGAATTTGGACGAGCCGTCAACGATTCAAATTTGTACCATTGGGACGGTTTGGCAAGCTCTGGCAGGTTCGTTTGTTTGCTGGAACCAGTGTCAGTGATTCAAGTTTGAGGCTTCAAACATGTTTTAGAGGAGCTGACCCTTCTTTCACATGGCTATATGAGAAAAGGTCAGCTTCGTTAAAGCTAATTTGAAACGTCAATTTTGCATCACTGGCATTGGCAAGCAAGTTTGTTTGCTGGTATCAGCGCTTGCCTAATTGTCCGAATAGCAGCATTACAGGCTGTCTGGATCTTTCCTCTCTGTACTTCATTCAACAGGGTAGATAGACGGGGCCATTTGGCATCAGTTTTCCCTTTATCCAGGAGTTGTACAAAATGGTTCTCTCTTTCACTCTTAAATTTCGACACTCAATTCTAATTCGCCCTGGCAGTTCCCTAATGAATCTGATGTCAGAAATCTCCTCCACTCCCAGGCCTAAATCTTGAATGATGACCTGCCCTGCTGCTTTGGTAGGCAGCCTGGTAATTTTCTCAATATCTCCTTCGTCTTTCCTCCTGATTTCAATTTTCAAGCTGGGGATTTTTTTCTTTTCTTGGGCTACTTTACCATAGCTGACTACGGAGGTAGTCGGGGCCACCACTGAGACATTAGTCGAAGCAATTAGGGTCGCTGAAGTCATTGAGGCCGCCGTGGACATCGGAGTCGTCGAGGTCACAAAAGCCCCCAGGCCGTCGTGGCTGTCGGGGTCATTGAGGTCACGGTGGCCGTCGAGGGCGAGTTTTCCGCCTTTTTTGCCATCGAATTAAATGGCGAATTGGCGCCCCTCTTCTTGTTTCTTGTCATTTCACAAATGTTATCACTACATTGACCACAGGGCACTCAAAGGGACAAAATGTCACGCTTTGTCACAACACTTTTCGCACACAGGACACAAAAGTTTCACAAGTCGTATGTTAAGACAAGTTCTAGGAGCGAAAAAAGACGTCTGTCTCTGTTCACTATCGAACGCTAAATATGGATGAGAATAACTGAAACCGTTAGTCAGGGCCACAAGGCATCTTTTAACAATCCAAATGTGGAAAAAATATGCCAGTCGTTGCAATAACTACTCCTATACCTAAAAGTCTAATGGGGGCTAAAGTCAAGATTTACTCGAATGAGAAGGTCTTCACTTTGTACGCTACCATAAACTGTCGAAATGATCGGTACCTAGGAGATTCAATAGATTCGGTGTTTGGTCATTTGGTATATGAATGCATGAAATAAGCAAACAAGGCAATTCTAGAATGCTCCTTCAATCCAAAATACATGGAATAACTAGGGTGATAAAATATTTGTCAAGTCTGTACATATTCCGTTGAATCTCCGATTGGAACTTTTCCGATATTTGCTGACTGCAAAAGAAACAGTAATTAACAAAAGGAAGTACGAGGCCCAAGACAATCTATTGCACGAATACGGGTGGTGAAACTCAAATCGTTCGTGTTCCGTGTATCTGTATTAAATTGATGATAAGATATTGCAGAATTTTTATAGTTAGAAGATACAGCACACAAGTCATCTCAAGCAATTGAGAGTCGTACTGTACTTTGCAATGTGCCTTAGGCTAGTTCACAGTTAAAACGTTCATCAACATACGTTGTACAAGTGAAAGCATGGGGGTTAAATCATTGAATCAATCCTTTATTGACGATATCATTTTCGTACGTATTCATCTTAAGTGCAGGTTGTCCTCGTTACACGCATATCTTTTTTTGAAGTGAAACAAGTTGACGTCATTTAACTGAAAATTTGATATTACTATGATATAATGAAAACAAGAAAATTGATCTGGTCAATGGGCTTGGAAAAAGGTCAGTGAGGACGTTCAAGCTTATGAACTTCGAACACACAACTCGAGCTGTCAACCACTAGCGCCCAACGGTCACGGAATGATCCTGGAAAAATCGTCCACCCGGTAATTCTGGGATGGGATTTTTGAGGCCAGTTTTCGGGATTTACGTACTTCGGGGGATGGGTGGGGATTTTCAGATAGGTTTATCCCCATTTGTAACAAACAAATTATATTCTAAGTTTATCACAGGCAAGCTGCGGAACGTTATTTTTCTTCTTCCTTTAAATACATGTCTCTCCCGTAAACCATAGATTTCTAGACACTGGATGTCGGACGACCGACCACTCGGCAGGTAAATCAGTACAATGGATGATCTCCTGGGAATTGATTACAAACCGGTTTATTGTACTGTTTAGCCAACCGAGTGGTCAGTCGTCCGACATCCAGCGTCTAGAAATCTATGCATAGTAATAATAATAATCTTTATTGCGACTCTTGGTCATGTCATGGCGTAAAAGTAACTATAAGATAAAATCTGATGTATAAACATCATACAAAGAAATAAAACAAGAAAAATGTCAGGATGGTAAAGGCAATAAAATAGTTGACTAGAAAGTGATATCACAATGAGAATGACTAGAATTGGTTCAATGCACATGAAAAAAGGTAAGANATTTCATTCCTCCCTTTTACCACCATTTTATTTATGATGATTACTTGAACCGACATCTAGTTGCTTTTGGCAGGTACACAAGCTTCCAGCCATTAAAAATATAATCTAATAAGTGTCATGATATATAGTTTGTAAGGCCTTAACAACTAAGAGTCCTATTGAACAATAAGATAAAAGTGTCCAGTGAGAAGTTTTTTGTTACAAAGCTCTTGCACAAAACTGTGTTGACAGAAATATATCTGATGCATTTAAAAAGGGGTAACTCGATGGGCTTTTTCAAATGCATTTCATAATCAAAAGACCAAACAGCACGAAGTTCACACCCATCATTCATATGAATTCAATATGTATCTAGGGTAACCTGATCATTTTTTTTGTTTTCTTCATGTCTTCCACTTTTTTGAAGAACATCATCATTGATTTGGTTATAGACCAGTTCACCACACAGACCAACAACTTTACAGTTTAGGCTCAAAATATGGAATGGGGCCCCCAATGACTAATTACAAACACTTCCCTTTAGTTAATAGAAAATAGGAGTATGGGTCCACTAGTTGGGGTCTCAAGTGGGAAACAGGTTGCTGATGGCCATGTGGGGATAGAGTTGAAATTCCCACTGGCTTTTTACAACATTTTTAGAAACCTTAAATGCTCTCTCTGGGTGTCATGAATGCCGTTGACAATGTGGGGACTAATGGCCAATGAAATAATTCATCTTAGTCAGTGATCTGAGAGCAAACAAACTTCACTTGTCAGTCACATCAGTTATCACATAGAAGAACAAGGGACAACACTTTTGAAGGAAATACACAATTGACATTCTTTTACACAGATTCACAGACAGGCAAACTGAGCAACCCTCACTCACAAATACTCCCTGCGTGCCCAATAATATGTCAATAATCTCAACTTGTTCAGGCTGGTCAACCTCTTTCTTTTTTAATGAATCCATGTCAAACTCTCTAGGTTGCTTGCATTCACAAGTCCTGATGACAGGTCTTTGGTCTTTGGATGGCCAAGTCTTGGGAAATAAGGATGGGTGGTCTCTGGTTTGCAAGAGGTGAGGCTTCTTGAGTCACAGTTGGGGACACTTTGTCATCAATGAAGGATCATTCATGCCTTTCTCTTCAGTTTGGAATCCTATCTGGATCTTGTGATATGATGTTTTCAAATGTATAACAGACGATCAGAGGATATTGGATTTGATATCTTCAATGGCTCTAATCCACTGCGAGGGGACGGGTCAGGTGGCCAACTTCTTGAGAAGGTTTGACAAAATGGTAGTGAGGTCAACCCAGGAGCGGTTCATTGAGTAGTAGTCACAAACAATGATTTATAAGCAGATTTCACTTCAGATTTCATAGGACCAGAGCACGGTTGCTTCAACATTTAGCCCTTTCAATATCTCGCAGCTGTTGATTGTTAGGGTGATTATGTGTTCAGGGTTGAGCCGTCCTTGGACAATGTCATCTGACAACAATGATGAAAATCTTTAAAGGTTAAATGATTCCATTTTTTACTTACTGCGGGGAGATGAAATAGTGTCACAGGGCCGGTCGGGCACTCTTAGGTGGCTTGGACTAGATTGAGCCGTTACATGTATTTTTTTCCCTTTTTAGCACTACCGTGGTCTTAACAATGAATGTAATCGTTTTGAATAAAAATATAAAATCTTTGGCACACTTTTCATCCAAAAAGTATTTATTACTTGCCTGAAAAAATTATGAGCGTCAGGTACGATAAACGTGTTATATCGACGGAACTGATTATCAGAGCGAGTTTGGCTTTACCGCTGAGATAATACAAGCCACAAAGGAGCCGGCTATTAACGACGTAAACTTAAGAAGTAGATATTTGGCTCATGGGTGAGTAATTGATATTTTTTGAATTAAGCGTGTGCCAAAGAGTTCATTCTTTGATTCTAAACTGTGACATTCATGATTAAGACCATGGCCGTGCTAAAAAAGGAAAAAAAATACATGTAACGGCTCAAGATAGTCCAAACTGCTTAAGAGTGCCCCAACGGCCCAGTGACACTATTTTATCTCCCCACGGTAAGTAAAAAATGGAAGCACCTAACCTTTAAAGATAATTCCTCATTGCTTTACCAGAATGTTATATTCTGCAGTTTGAGCATATGAGGGGATAGTTTTGTCAATTTTCCTCTGAAGTTGTGAAGGCGCATGGATAAATGTACGACTCAACACAAGTAAGAGAAAAAATCATCGGAATAAGGTTCCGTGAGATAGAGTTAAAGTATTACAAAGTTCTTTAGCGAGCCGGAGTTTGAAATGTCAATAGTTTAGATCTCCACTAAATTGATCATTCAAAGGTCAAAAACTGTTATAGAAGGCGAATAAATAGACACTTTTTTCATTTTATAAGCTCATGCATGGATACCTTTAACAACTAGTTCAAGGTCTCTCTGACTTATGAAAGCAAAATTTGTTCCAACGATCCTGACGAGATCAAGTGTTTTGTAGAACAGTGGCAAAAAATACTGTTTGGGAGGTATCAGGGGTGATGTAAAGAACCATATAAAATCTTGTTGATTCAAAAGTTATCAGATATAAGTTTGATTCTAAGAAAACTCTTACAGCAGATCACAAGTGATCAATCTTGTGGGAAACAGAAATGCTCATAGGTTGGTTTACTCCACTAAGCTGCATGAGCTTCCGAGATTACTGTGGAAATCAAGTGGTTTTCATCTTTCAAATCTAAAAGCATGTTTATAAGACGATGATTAATTATAAACATGTGCAGTGTTTTAGAAAACTTTTGTCATGACTTGAGTCATTTTTGCGGACTTCCTTACCTCTACTGGGAATGGAATCCCAGCAGTTCAAGAACAAAAACTTATTTATTTTAAGAACTATTACTTTCATATATTATTAGATCGAAGTGGAGCAATGAAGATGACGAAAAGGAGAGGAGAGGCCTTAAGGGACACCCGACTTGACATAATATATGCCACTAAGGGATCCCTCGACCTTAACTAATTGCTTCTTACCACAAATGAAACTTCTTAACCAATTGGGAACATTGCCTTGGATCCTAATCTCATGCAGCCTCTTAATTAAAAGGCCATAATCTACCTTGTCCAAGGCCTTGGCAAAGTCGAGATAAACTAGATCAACTGATTCATGGCTTTCTCGTCCCTCAATAACCTGCTCTATATGTTCAGTCAGTTGGGTAACCGTGCTACATGTGCTCGAAACCCATGCTGGCTAGGAGGAAGGACTTCATGAAAATCAAGAAATTCAACAAGTTTAAATTCTATGAATTTCTCAAGTACCTTCGCAATATTCGAAGTGAGAGAAATTGGCCTGTAGTTACTGGGGAGCGACTTGTCTCCCCTTTAAAATTTGGAACAACACGAGCTAACTTCAGAGAAGAGGGAGACTTGCCCATGTAAAAGATGCAACGCATCAAGTACGAGAAAACACGAGCAAGTACTTGAGAGCATCTCATCTGAAACTGACATGTCCACCATCAGGGCCAGGAGAGCTCGAGGGTCTCAGGTCCCTGATGGCCGCTAAAGCATCTTGATCTGTTACTACAAGATCCTTCAATTGCTCAGCTTGACTAGCCTCGCCAATCTCAACAGACTATCTTCAGAGCAATGAGCCGTTGCTCCTTAACTTTGTGGAATTGAAAACACCCTAGAGACGTGATCTCCAAGCATGTTAGCCATAACCTCTCTATTGTCTCTGGCTTCACCATCGACCACAAAGGGCCCTACAGGATGTTTCACCTTTCTCTTATAGTTTGCATAAGAGTAAAATGCTTTCGGATTCGACCTTTCCTCTTGAACTACCCAACTTTCCTTTTTCAAGTGGTCATCCTCAATGGAGGTCATTAATCCTACCTCTTATCAAATCTAACTTTCTTTAAAGGCTACTCACGACTTCTGGATTTAAATTTCTCTAGAGCGTTTTTGCTAGTTTGCAACTTTTTTTGAACAATTGCTTCACATACTTCGGAATTTTAGATTGTGTTCCACCTTTCGAAACACTTTCAGTGTTTGCTGGAGTGAAGCAAACATGTGTAAGGCTATATCTATGGATGATTCCCTTTTCAACATTGAAATGAGGTCCAATTCTTCCAATCTTTTTACAATCGGCGACCAATGTTCATCTTTGAACTTGAACTTAGCCAGACCGACCTTTTTGGCCGGTCTTACTCTAGAGCACGCCGGCTTTTGAGTAATGGTCGACCCTATCTCGAAAACATGATGATCTGACAGATTACTAGGTGTCACATGGACATACGCGATGGACGATACATTGTAACAATGGACAAATCAAATCCTTGGACATGACAAACTAAGACTTGTAACAGATCAAAACATCGTATATAATCCACTTCATCAGTTTGCATTTCCAGCCGATTGAAAAATCAGATATCATCAGACACTGGAAAAAAGATGGAAAAAAATACCAAAAAAGGTAAGAAAAAGGTAGCAAAATGAGCCATAAAAAGTAAAAACTTAAAATTTGGAGAAAAAGGTTAATTGTAGTTTTAAGCTTGTCAAAAAGGGAAAGGAAAAAAGATTTATTCATTTTATTGTTTTTTGACACAAAGCGTCAAAAAACAGAGCTAACTGTTTTAGCAAGAGAAATACAACCAACAGCTCAATATCATTGAGATTTTTTTTGAAGACTGAGGGGTTGTTTGAAGGCATTTAATTGTGACATGAAAATGAGCTTTCTAAATCACTGTTTACTAGGGTGCTAAACTTGATCACCTGCTGGCAAAACGACACAGAGCCCGTTGTTCATCATCCTCCGATTGGTATTAATTAAATCCTTGTTCGTCAATGTGCCAAAGTCGACAACGTCGAGTGGTAAGGGACGAGTCCATCGATCCACGAACTCGTACTCTACTCTTTACTCTTTTTTGTCTTATGTTGACATAGGTCACGTGCATGACGAATTACGTTATTTAACAGACAACTTTTCTTCATTGGACGGATATCCCATGACGAGAAATTACAAACTCCTTCAAAACAATAGGTGGATGACAGTCAATAACATATTAACAGCAATGGGACCGTCGGGGTCGTTAGGGCCGTCACCTGCCCTTTGAATCAAGTGCAACGCTCGAAGCAAGCTGCTACAAAAAAAGAGTCTATCCTACAAACTGTATGGCTCATCATGCACTCACTTGTGTATCAATCTTTGTTCCAATTTGACCTAATTTGATAATTCGGATGGATCCCAATGATGGTGAACTAGGACAAAATGAAGAAGCTTGTGGATAAATTGCTCAACATATCTTTCAAATTAATGAGTTGCCACTGAAGATAAAGTTTTCCCCGAGATTCTTGCAGCTTGGAAAGAAGAGTTCTTGCCTCCAGTCGTTCGTTCGAATTCGGATAAAGTTAGTTTTACCCCGGGGTTGTCCGTGTTCAGGTGGGTGCAGAAGGGGTGTTCTCGAAGGAAAATCAAAGGTAGCGATACATCTGATCTATTGTCATTGTTTTAATCAGTGAATCGTCATCAGCTTTGAGGAATGAGGTCACTGGGACAAACCACTTATTTTTCGCTTTCGAAGGGTTAATCTGGAGTATATAAGAATTGGCAGAGCTGAGACGCATCCCGGGTAACCCAAGTGCCTTCTCAAAACGTCCAAAATTGTTTGCCAAAACTTCTATAGTCTCACTCAGCAGAAAGTTATCATCAGCCACCATACCGTATCCAAGGGGCGACAACCCCTCAAACCGTATCCACAGGGTCGCCCTGACGGACGCCCAGGGTGCAGTCAATCTTTTGTGGGTTTAGATCCAAGTTCAGTCCCGTAGTTAGACCCGAGTGAGCATTTCCGAGGTACCTTATCCAGGGGGCATGAATTCCTACAAATTCGGACGCTCTGATCATAATCTGGCGACTCAGGCTATCGACGTGACGTCGCAGAACGCAATATTGAGGGCCTGCAGTGTCCGTGTATGGAGATCCAACAATTTTTTCAGAAGCCAGACATTCTCTTGACAAACTTGTACCAAGGCTGTACGAAAGAGCCGCAGGACCACCAGGCTCAGGCTTTTTGAGCGGAATTTTCCCGGGCTTACAGGTTAATTCACCTTTGGAATCAACGTTCTCCCCCCCATTTTCAGAAATTCTGGTAGCCCCTCCAAAAGCAGGAATGAATTGAAGAATCCGGTTAGTTCAAAAGCACTCAGCCTCTTTCCATCCCGTTCTGGCGCCCCGTTCTTCAGCTTTTACATCGATGCGTTAACCTACGAGCCATTAAAGCCGTCCTAATACCAGAGCTACGTGGAGGGTCTAAAATAAATTGTGCTCGTTCTGTATAGTCTGAAGGACTGTTTATTTATTATTTCTTTGAGGCCTGTCGTGATCGTGATGTACGAGGCTAGGAGTCATCATTAGTCAACCAAGCGAGTTGATCCTTACGCCTGAAGCGACCGTGGACGGCCTGGTCAGCCTGGGAGGCCAAAGTCGGGCTTTGGCACCTATCTTCCGGTTTTCAGCTAGGGATTCTCTTACATATATAAATAAATTCACTCGCGAGCTTTTGCTCAGTCGCAGAGACAACCTCGAACCATCTACGTGTACGTGTCATTCATTTCGTATTGAGTTAGATTCGGTTTGTATTTAAACGGGTAGGCACCATTATATTGGGATATTCCGACAGCGATCGTTAGAGTATAAAGAGTTAGGGGCAAGTCCGCACAAGGCCTGTCGGGGCTTCCCCATGCACATGCATAGCATTGTTATACACCAATTTGCCTGACATCCACCCGTGTCAGAGTAGCAGATATTTTCGTGGCTTGACCGCTTGCCCGCTTTGCCTGATTGGTTGCTTCAACCAATCGGTGTTGAGAATTTCGGTTGATGCAGAAATTAATTGATTCTTTGAAGGTGTCAAGCTAAGAAAGTATTTGTTAGTAGTGATCGAATCCCGACCAAAAACCCGTCGGTTCACCGCCATCTCGTTCATCAAAGAAGTGAAGGAGTTGCTTCATTTCTTGGTAGATCGGAACTTCATGATCACCTGCTGCCAGAACAACACTCTGAGCCCGTTGTTCATCCTTCTCCATTTGGTAATAATTAAATCCTTGTTCGTCAATGCGCCATGGAGCAAAGTCGGCAGCATCAAGTGGAATCGTACAAGTCCATTGATCCACTTATCATGGAGAAACCCGAAGAATGTTCTTGCGGATTATTTGAAGGAGACAATGACATAGTGACTATCGGAAATGATATCTCGGGCTTCTTGGTGAGCTGAGGTATAGTCCGCTAACCGGAATCGTCGGCAGCGATTGCAGTGTAAAGAGGTCGACAACAAACTTCATACAGAGATGGGCTCCCCTTGTCTACAAGAGAATTTTCTGTTGTTTCTTTTTGTAGATCTTACCCTTTCTATCAAATTTTGGGGGATTTATCTTACCACTTAAGACAGCTATTCTTTTCGCAGCCTCCTAGATTGGGTGACAACCGCATGCTAACCGGATAATAGCTAGCTCTTCATCCGGTTTGTATTGCGTCTCAGGATTTAACCAAGTCCGGACTTATTCTTTTCAATCCTGATTTATCTTGTTCATCTATAATACCGGTTGCCTCATCATGTCGGATGGCAATGCCCTTGTGGACGAGATAAAATCTATGGCTCCTTGGGGATCAATCACTATCTCCGACGCGCAACTTGATTCCCTCATTGAGAGCAACGTCGTCCAGTCCATCCCCCCCTGTTGACCAGACCCATGGCCTCTCCAACCTGATTGCTAGGAGCCAAAGACTGGTCGCCGGAGAGTAAAAAAATGGCCTTGACCAACATTTGCTCCAGAGATTTGCCACTCAAGAAGAATGGGCGACGGTGACTAGTATCATGTGAGGCGTCGCTTCTAATTGTGCTGTCATCAGGCTGCTATCATATTAGGGTTAAATAAGATCACCAAAAATATCTGGGTTTCGCCGGGAAAGGCACTGACGAAGTTTTCAAATGCAAAAAAATGTGGCAGATTACGTTTCTAGGGTTATCTCCGCTCGTGCGTGAGGTCTCCAAACTCCAAAAGCCTATAATTGCCTATCTCCGATTCCAAGGTATTCTTTGCTTCATCTACATAGATGATCTCAACGTTTTTGGTCGGTCACATGAAGAGTGTAACTCTATTTTGTCTCAAGACAGACATGCCTGGGCCAGTGCTGGTTGGATTGAGACAAACTTTTCTTGGTTTGGAGCTTGATACAAAGCTGTTGGGAGTATTTGTTCCGTTAAAAAAGCAAACATTGATTGCAGCAATGTGCCGCAACCTAACCTTGTGGAGGATTTGGCCAGTTCAAGATCTGGCTTAGGTGTACAGTACATGTTTGGCTAACCTTTTGGCCACTGGCCCGCAGTTACTTCTCACTAAACAAGCCCTCATCGCAATTGCTTCCGTTGTGAATTGGGAAGCTTCGATTGACTTAGGTCACGTGCATGACAAATTACGATATTTACCAGACAGCTTTTCTTCCTTGGACGGATATCCCATGACGAGAAATTACAACAAAATTGTTACTTCAGTCAAGCAGACCGTTTTAGATGCCTCAAACAAGGCCATAGCAGTGGTTAAAATAATATGCCAACAAGGCATCACCCATTCCCACCATGAAGGTAGATGGGGCTTTGATTTAGCTGTAAAAGAGTTTTCTCTTCCAGAGAGTGTTCGGAGTAGCTCCTAACAAGAACTGTCCAGCCTTTCATGGCTTCTTTCATGTCAAAACATTCATTTGGCTGACAAAACCGTAGTCCATTGGACAGACTCGTTGAACGTCAAAAAAATCATGGCGAAGGGTTCTGCACGACTGACTTACAAACCTTGGCCTTAGACATCTTTTGTCAAGCTAAACTAGTGCGTATAGATCTGCAGGTTATTTGGCGTCCCAGAGCTGATCCTCGAGTAAGGCTAGCAGATGATTTCAGCAGAGCTGAATTGTGATGTGGATTGTGATGATTTTGGCATTGATGAAAAGTCATTTCAATATCTGCAAATCTTATGTGCACATACATTCGACTTCAACCTTTTTTATTCAGACCTGATTTTTTGGACTCCTGAATTTGCGTCAATTCTTGCCGCAAACCACGCCTTGTTTAGAGATGCATTTTCCCATCCTTGATACAACCTTGCACTTTGCTTTGCTCATCTCCTGTATCAGATATCGGTTCAACAATCCATAAAATAATTGTAGATTGTGCAATCGGACTGCTCATGTTGCCTTTTTGGAGAACAATGAAAGATTGGCTAACCGTTTGTTCAGACAGGGTTCATTTTAACAACGTTTCCACCCCTGGGGCAGCATTTCGTCCGTATTACCGCAAAGGTTCCAGTGTTATGAGCCCAACTTTTTCCGGGTTCACTCCTTTTGCTACTTTAGCTCTAGAATTTAACGGTAGCACTTCTGCTCCTCTTGTACGCCGCGTGAATCATGATGCTTGTTCAATTGGTGGATGTCCTTACACTTCATGCTTTTAGGTCAATATGCCGTGGATTGCAAGGCTTGGCGGGCCTATTTTCCTATGAAAGCTCATTGTCAAGTGTCCAACCATTCTTCCGCATCCTTCCCTTTCCAATTGCTATGTTTCAACGACTCTCCATTGTTGGCGTCAGCCGCTGAAAAAGCGGTTCCAAATCAGTTGTATTCCAAGCAATCATCTACTTGGTTGTCCTACTCAAGGGCTTTCCAAACGTTCGAATCCTGGTGTTCCATGAGTAACATGGTGGCCTGGTCCGCGGACTACCAAACTGTGGAATGTTATCTCACAGACCTTGCTTCAACCAAGAAAACAGTGCTCCCTGTCGTTTCGGCTTACGCCGCCATTGGTGCTTTACACCAGCTTCACGGATTTCTTCATCCAGGGGCCAGTCCATAAGTAAAAGTTCTCCTACAGGGAGTCAAAAACCTCTTTGGGAAAGCCCCCACTCAGCGCCAACCCATGACGAAAGTCATCTTAAGATCTTTAATACAATTTTGGTTATCTCCGTCCTTGCGGGATGGAGATCTCATTGCTTGGAGATCAGCTTGGATCGAGTGTATCCTTTATCATTCAAGCGCGCAATGGGGAGATCTCGGCCGACTTTTAACCACCTATTTTCATATCTCGAGCACGAACTTAATCATGTTCTTTCCTAAAAGGAAAAATGACCAACCTGGGCAAGGTCGTAGAGTGATCCTTGCCAGTTCTTCATCTCCTTTCTGCCCCATCAACCTAACTAGAAGATATTTCTGGGAGACTCTTATAGAGGATTTGTTGTGCCCCTAATACGACGAAAAAACGACAAATGTTAACTAGATCAATTCGAACCCGCTACCTACCAATCCTGTTGGTCTGAACTAGAGCCCTCTAGTCTGAACAACTGTCTGCCCTGAGAGAGATAGGTGTGGATCCATCAGCTTATGGTTTACACAACGGCACCATCGGTAACACAGTTATCCTTTGCAATGCCCAATTTATTGTGTCGGCCATTGCTTGTAGAGTGGGTTGGTCCCCAAATGGTAACACCGTAGCCCATTACGCTCAAAAGCCACGGTGGAATTTCTACCGATGAATAAAGTGCTTGAGTTGTGAGAATTATCATTCTTCCGTCACTTTGGGTTGCTCTCGTTCCAGAGAACCGCACCTGTTTTGCAGTTGCCCTTCCAATGTGGGTTTCTCCGTCTCGACGCTCCGCTAAATCACTCTTTTCTGTAACTAGAGCAATATTGGGTTTCTTTTGTACTGTTTTAGTTAAAAAACCCACCTGTTGATGCATTTTGTAATTTATAAATTTAATCATTGGCACTGTTCCAGAATCAATTAAGTCATTCAATTGGAGGTCGGCAGCTTCGAAAAATTCATCATTTTCCAAGGATGACTAATTTTGTTTTTGCCCAATTCTTTAGTGAAGTCATGTTAGGTAAAACATTCCCTTTTATATTAATCTTAGCCACTAATTTTTGTTTGATAAATGATCATTCAATGAAAGAAGCGGCAATCTCTTGTAAAATCTAGCTTAGGGGCAATTTGGAGTTTTTTTGCATTCAGGCCATCATCAAGTTTACAGTACATAAGGGATTTGCCGACATTAGCTTGAGATTTATGTACTGGTCTGAAGGTTTTATCCTTCTAGCCCAGAGTATGATGCAAAAAGGATTCTAATTGTGATTGTTTCTGAAACGGCTACAAAAATATCGTGTTGTAGTAACATTTTTGGACAAAATTATTGACCGGAACATGTGAAACTTTGACTTCAAAAATGACGATTTTCGATCAGTTTGAATTTCCCGCCCTTTTACTTTAACAGTGATTGCTCCGATTTCTCCTTCGACTTTGCTTACCCGCACTTTCAACTAATGACAGACCTTGTTTACATTTTGTTAGCATTTTGTGACGTAAGGGCGCTGAATCCTAATATAGCTAGGACTAGCTAATTAGATAAATCTCTCTTATCACCTCAATTATAAATGATATTTCACTGAGTGTCTCTGAATTAGTTAAATCTTCTTTCCATTTGAAGAACCACCATGACAATTTACAAAACCCTTATGTATCAGAATTTTGTGGACAAATAATACAAAAATCACACAAGCCCTTGAATTTTTGATATATAATCAAATATTTTTCAAGTCGCTTGTGGCTTGAACTGGATATTCTATGCGAGTTTTATGTTCATTAAGGTGACAAGCAAAAAAATTCGTGGTAATAAGGTGGAGATTTATAACATGAATTTAAAGAAGTAATTGAAACAGAAAAAGAAATCGATTTCTGTTGAAGTGCTTTGAAGAATTTTTGGTCATCTAGCTTTTCTGGGGTAAGGCACGACCATAGAAAACCATAACTAAAATGCTTAAGCTCAGCAGGAGCTGTACCGCATGAGCACGTTTTCAGGTCAGTTGATGTTGGTGAATAAGGGACAAAGATATTTCGTGATATCTCGCTTCAGGCAAGTTGAATCATTCTCATGAAACGTTTGTTATTCCTCTTTAATCTTAACTTCTTTCGAATCTTACAAATATACAGTTAGAAAGAGCGTCAGAATAATACACATAACATGTCAAAAAAAGATTCGGACATTAGTAGAGCAGATCACGTACTCTATTGATTGCCCTTGTTTAGCAACGCATGTCGAAAGTGTAACAAAATGTATTCGAAATTGCAACGCAATGATGAGGCATTCGGAATTTCATTTCAATCTCCCAACAATGGGCTTGAATGTGGGAGACATGATTGCACCTTTACGTATTCAAGGTAATTCCGACACCTCTGGAGGTCAGCCTGAACCCAGGATTGTTCCTTGCGTTTCGGGTAAGTGTTTCCACCACATGGATGAAAACTCTCTATATTCATTTCTATATTCAAAATTTCGTTCTGAAAAGTTGTGGTCGGACAACTTACTAAAACCCGTTTCATAAAGGGTGCTAGACATACACGGTGCCCAAATCCATTAGTTTAGAAAAATGGAAGAGGGGAGCAAAATGGTATCTCGTATTGAATACAGCAAGACCGGGGCTGTTTGAAGATAGTAAGCTGGAATTGTGTCATTGTTCATTTTTGGGCTTAATTCGTGTTTAAAAAGTTACTATTTTCCAATGGCAGATAGACTTCCTCAAGCTGTCCCTAATCAGCTTATTTTTCAGACCCGCCATTTGAAACATCCTCCAAAATGTACTTTTAAGTGGCAAATGAAATAAGTTGACAGGAGTTATTTGATTGGCATGTTGCCTGGAAATGTTACTTAACTCCATAATATTGTGATCACCATGGGTTGAAAATGATTTATTCTTTACATCATTTCTGGCTATGTTACAATTGCGAAAGCTCGTTTTTTGACCTCAATGTACCCAAAGCGGCATAACTAGACGACCTTGGAGATCGATGAATAACAATAGTTAGATTTTCCATCTGAAGTTCGTGCTGTGTTCACAGAGTCTTTGCACCGAGTTGTTGGTCTATGGCTAGTTTTACACTTATTTGACCCAAGTGATAATATGCAGCCAGTGCTCTACAATAAACATTTTCCTTGAGGGTAGATACCGTGCACCGGCCTTCAGCACCTGATTACTCAATAATGAGGTCCAATGGTAAAGAGTTTGGTATGTTTTCACTAATTTTAAAGTACACCGAATATTCATTGTGTAATGTCCCAGAACAATCGTTGATGACCAATCGCTGAAGACCAAGGAGTTTTCAAGTCAACTATACAGAGGGAGTGTTCTTGATGTTCAAATTTTGTAAAGATATTGTCCTATCCGTGAATTTGAAGTGAGCAAGCCATTATATGGAGTGATGAATGTTCACCTTATTTTTAATTCTTGTACATCATTGTGTCAAGCGTTATCACTGAAAGTTGGATAGCTCAATATTTCAACATTTTCAGGATGGAAAGACATCAATTCGAGTTAGTTATCATAAGTGTTGAACTCTGTTCTTGGCATCTATAAGTGGAAAAACTCTGTATGTAAAATCTGAGATAATAAAGAAATTGGTACAACAGAAAGCCGTCACACGCAAAGAATTTATCATTTATTGAATCAGCAGCAGTAATACTTACGTATGCAAAAAAAAGAGAAACTTATATTTGTTTAAATTTGCCAATATACGCGAAAGTAAACTACACTGAAACTTTGATTGAGGTTGGGCACTCCAGGAGTGAGGTAACTTTTACAATTCGCAGAGTTGTGCAGTTGAGGTTGTAACATATTACGTGAATCTTCATCATCAAATGAAGATGGTATTTGGCGCGCTGAATGATGAGCAGACGTACGAAGCAGGCCGATAATTTTCAGGAGGGATATCTGTTCAACAACAATTTCCAGTTATAAGGTCCTTGACAACAAGAATTGTGTTTCTGACCTATACCAATAGAATGGTCATTGTCCAAAAAGGTTGAGTTCTCACTTGACTCTCTCGCTCTCGAGAACCATCAATATGAGAGCCTGAAAAGTAATCGTCAGTAAATAAGTGATAAATAGTATAGATTCAATGATTGATGATCCTCAGTTAGGTCACATAAGACCCATAGAGAATGCCTTTGGTCTAAGGCTATTAATTTGATCAAAGTCCGATTGAACAACATGATCAAATATTGGAAATCCAACCATGAATTGGTTGTATCAGGGAGCACTGGTTGAACTTCAGTCACATTTGTGTGCCTGCAAGTATCATATGGGAATGTAGAATACTTTAAAACTGAAGGTCTTGGTCATAATAGACGGATGGGCGGCAGGAACATTTTTGAACACGAACTTCAGATGGAAAATCTAACTAGTTGATTGTTGTTCCTCGATCTCCAAGATCGTCCAGTTATGCCGCTTTGGGTACATTGAGGTCAAAAAACGAGCTTTCGCATTTGTAACATAGCCAGAAATGATGTAAAGAATAAATCATTTTCAACCCATGGTGATCACAATATTATGGAGTTAAGTAACATTTCCAGGCAACATGNCAGAACCATCAATATGAGAGCCTGAAAAGTAATCGTCAGTAAATAAGTGATAAATAGTATAGATTCAATGATTGATGATCCTCAGTTAGGTCACATAAGACCCATAGAGAATGCCTTTGGTCTAAGGCTATTAATTTGATCAAAGTCCTATTGAACAACATGATCAAATATTGGAAATCCAACCATGAATTGGTTGTATCAGGGAGCACTGGTTGAACTTCAGTCACATTTGTGTGCATGCAAGTATCATATGGGAATGTAGAATACTTTAAAACTGAAGGTCTTGGTCATAATAGACGGATGGGCGGCAGGAACATTTTTGAACACGAACTTCAGATGGAAAAACTAACTAGTTGATTGTTGTTCCTCGATCTCCAAGGTCGTCTAGTTATGCCGCTTTGGGTACATTGAGGTCAAAAAACGAGCTTTCGCAATTGTAACATAGCCAGAAATGATGTAAAGAATAAATCATTTTCAACCCATGGTGATCACAATATTATGGAGTTAAGTAACATTTCCAGGCAACATGCCAATCAAATAACTCCTGTCAACTTATTTCATTTGCCACTTAAAAGTACATTTTGGAGGATGTTTGAAATGGCGGGTCTGAAAAATAAGCTGATTAGGGACAGCTTGAGGAAGTCTATCTGCCATTGGAAAATAGTAACTTTTTAAACAT
>NC_081442.1:10609680-10610094 GCF_007210705.1 Tigriopus californicus
ATCCAGTCTTGAGGAAGATACGTTCTCTCCACTCCGCGGTCATGAAAGCTGCCCTGAATATACCAACAAGAAAACAAAAGTCAAAAGTATCTAAAAGTCACCTATTACAATGTTGAATCAATACAAGTTCACAGAAATTAGAAAACTATATTTTTGAAGTTCATTTGAACAAAATATGACCCTCAATAAGCAAACTTGGCTTAACTTACGGCCTGAGCTGGCGGGAAATTTAAATACTTTTCACAATTATTACAGGGTGTGCCACTTAAAATCGGGCGCGTGAAATTGCAAATCGTGAAAAGTTCATCAATCATAGACAAAAATCGATATAATCAAACGTTTGTAAAATTTCACAATTCAAAAATAGTGTTTGGGTTTCATTCGACATATCTGCCTTTATTCTTCACCACAGTC
>NC_081442.1:10610130-10610910 GCF_007210705.1 Tigriopus californicus
GGGAAAATCATCGGCCCTCATGAGCAAAAGTGCGACCTCATGTTCTTGGATTTGGGCGTCGGCTACTCATGAAAAAAAACAGAGGCATCCATGATAAACGTTTTTCTCCACCAATTAGTTGGCGGTGCTCATTTTTAAATTTGTTCCAAATTGTTAAAAGGTTTAGATAGAGGCTTAGGTTAAGTCAGGGAAGGAGAAATACCAGAAGTGTGGAAAAGAGGAAGAGTACTACCGCAACATAAAAAAGAAAGAAAAAGACAATGCTGAAAACTACCGACCGGTGTGTATTCTTCCAGCAGCAAGTAAGCCTTTGGAAGAGATCATCCGGATACAACTGTCTAAGCATCTTGAGAAGAGAGGAATATTGCCCAAGTCACACTACGGATTTCGGCCCGGTTTCTCGACAATTCAAGCGGCGGGAGCAATTCATCATGACTGGACAAAGGCTCGTCAGGATGGTCTCCACTGTGGAGCACTCTTTTTTCCATCTTCCGGCTACTTTTGACACCTTGGACGTTGACTTGCTCATTGCAAAGCTGATCACATACGGTATGTCTCATATTGTGACCACACTTATCAGATCATACCTGACAGGAAGAACACAGTGTACAGAGTTTGGGGGGTGAAATCAGAGCTTATCATTGTGAAAATTGGAAGCCCACAAGGGTCAAAGATCTCCCGCGTTTTTCACAGGACTTTACAAATTCCAAAAAGTATGTCTGGAATTGTGTAGGATTCATTTGCACTTGGGTTAAAGTTTAGAAATAAAGTCAGTCTTAG
>NC_081442.1:10613080-10618499 GCF_007210705.1 Tigriopus californicus
TCACAGAAATTAGAAAACTATATTTTTGAAGTTCATTTGAACAAAATATGACCCTCAATAAGCAAACTTGGCTTAACTTACGGCCTGAGCTGGCGGGAAATTTAAATACTTTTCACAATTATTACAGGGTGTGCCACTTAAAATCGGGCGCGTGAAATTGCAAATCGTGAAAAGTTCATCAATCATAGACAAAAATCGATATAATCAAACGTTTGTAAAATTTCACAATTCAAAAATAGTGTTTGGGTTTCATTCGACATATCTGCCTTTATTCTTCACTACCGTCTTAAAGCGTTGTACGGCTGTCAGGCAAATTCTCTGCACCAAATCTTCAGAGATTTCATCCCATGCAGCCTTTAAGGCTGTGATTAAGGGTGTGACATTTGTAATTTTTACCCCCCCCCCACCTCCTTCTCTAAAATTGCCTAAATGGAAACATCCATAGGGTCTAAGTCTGGAGAGGAAGGTGGCCAAGTATTCTTGTCCCAAAAATCCATCATAAATGGCCTTGCACCAGTGTTGAGTGTTCTTGGAGGTGTGGGTTGTAGCCCCATCTTGCATAAATGCATATCCATGCTCCCAATGCTGTAGTTGAATACAAGGGAGCAACTCCTCTTCCAAAAGATTGATGAAAGCATCTGAGTTGACCTTGGTGCCCTCGGGGATGACCACAAGAGGAGTCTTGCGGCCATCATCAGAGACCCCTGCCCAAACCATCATATGGGCTGGATGCCGGCGAATAAAGACTGAGCTATTGTAAAGGAAAATTTCCTCAAGGTTGCAGGCATAAAATCTGCCATTTTGACGGTTCTTTGGACTGTGAAAATATTTTCATCACTCCAAATTGTGGCAGGGTGTGGAGCACAAGCAATATTATCTCGAATAATGCGGCCTCGTTGCAACCTCTTGGCCACAGTGGCCTCGGAGAGCACTTGCCTTCAAGTGAATTTGAAGCATGACTTCTTGAGGTCGAATTTTAATGCCCTGGCCTTCTTCGAGTGGTTTAAGGGATCTCATATTCATGTGATATGTCCCTGAGGCTTCTGTGAGGATTCCGGATAAATTTGTTTCTGACCTTGTTAACAAGGTGCCTGGTTCGCACAAGTCAAAATCTGGGTTCACGAGGCTTTTTCTCAACTTTCCCAGTCTTTTTTTTTATCGAGAAACTGTGTCATGAACAGTGGATTTGGCCTTCAGCAACATCGAATCTATGTCCCTCTCAGACAATCCTCGTTATGAATGCAAATGATCTTCCCCCTAATAGCCTCATCAAGAGCTATTTTCGTCCTTTAGCATCTTCCTACAAAAGTTTTTGAGAAAATGTAAACAAACCAACGACATTTAAAATGGTGTCTTCAATTTAGCGCTAAATTCAAAATCAGAAGAGTTATTAACATTTAAAGCTTTGCCCGATTTTAATGATGGATCTATACGATGATGTACTGCTGGAACACGTAGTCAAGGCCGAAACAGAGGCTGTCAGGGAGGCCAAGATCATGGTCGCTGACGAATGGACCACTAGAATTACTAGTGGACAAATCACTTCACTAATGGTTTTAATGTCCAAAATAAACATTGTACTGAGTTTTGAGGGTTATAATTAGAGTCAGACCAAAAATGCTTTAACATAAGAAATTTTCACATATATTGTGATTTTGGGGGACAAAAAACATTGTTGTCCATTTTCATTTTTTTGACCTTTTTTCGTTTCTTCCTGTGATGATACGTAACAAAGAGAAAGATGCTAGGAAAAATAAACGGGACAGAAACAACAAACCAAAACGTTTTTGGTTAACATAAAATCAACAAATTTGGGTTGTTTTAAGCAACATCAAATTGACATATTTGGGCTGAAAATACAACATATTTTGTCGGAGCCTACTGATCACTCTTACGGCTCATAAAATATATAATTCATCAAGTAGAGAAACTATTTGGAAACGACAAAAGTCCCTTTGTTATCAATAAAGTCAGACCAAAATTGTTTTTACATAAAAAATATTTTTCACATATTTCTGGATTTTTGGGCCTAAAAAATATTCTTGTCCATTTTCATTTCCTTACCTTTTTTCTTTTCTTCCTGTGATGATACATAACAAAGAGAAAGATGACTTCTAAGAACAAAGACTTTATTTAGTTGTGGATCAAATAGGACACAAATCTAATCATTAAGTGAGCGAAAGTGCCGTAAGCAATAACACTAGACTCTCAAAAAGAATCAATTGTATATTGTACCATAACAGCGGAATCACTTCAAAAATGTCCTGCTGTCAAGCATTATAATGAGGAAGATTTAATTTCTTGTCAATAAAATGACGAAGCTCAATAGATCCCCCAGTACATGCAATTATTTTCCTAGAATTTGGCAGCAGAAAAAGACAATATAAACAGGACTAACAAAGACCTTTTGACCATGGTACCAACGTGTTTGCAATTTATCGCCTTTTTTCGTGCATTCCTAAACCTTTCTTTTCTTTTTTCTCAACTTTCTCACACTTTTTTGTATTCTTTCAATTTCTTCGCATATTTTCCAACTTTTTCTCATTTTTTCCCACTTAACCAAAAAGTTCGGCCCAAATGGCAACTGTTTTTTCTCAAGGTCTACTCATCAGGAGCCAGCATGGACATGGCAAAAATCTGCCTCATAGGGATAGCACGTTCAAATACTGGTGCTTGAAGATATTATAATGTAAAATTCCTTTTCATTTATGTGTTGCTTGATATGGAAGGCAAAAATAGCCCCCCCCCCCTCGAACGTGTTGTTGCCTATGGTTTTTAAAGTTTATTCGCAATTTTCTGTGTAAATTTGTGTTTGTTTTTTTTTGCAAATTTGTTGTCAATAAATACTATATTAATGTGCAAGTTTGGGCAGCCCTAGCTTTTTCATATTAGGAAAAGTAAACGGGGCAGAAACAACAAACTGAAAAGTTTGTGGTTAACATAAAATCAACATACTGTATTTGGGTGGTTTTAAGCAACATAAAATGACATATTTGGGCCAAAAATCCAACATATTTTGTCGGAGGCTAGTTATAATTAACTATTTTTAGAAACTTCAGCATTGTAATGTTCAACACATATCTTTCATCTACGTTAGTAAGATAAACATGTATTTTGAAAGTTAAGAACAAGGTATTTAAGGAACAAGGTACTCATTCCAAAGGCGATAACACAGTACACTCAATTCCTGCAGGTTACCAATTTTAACTAAAGCCAATCCACGAAATTTGCAATAGCTTAGCACCTGTTTATTACACATGTTAAAAGGCATTTTGAAATAATATACATCAATAATTTTCTACATAATTCTTTTTCAAGCAACTTTTTATAAAAATCAAGTATTCCTCTTGATTTTCTATATTAAACACATCTTTAAAACCCTATAATTTTACCTAAAAACATTTGAAGCACTGTCTGTATCAAATACAGGTCAGAAATATGAGAAATATTTCATCTTGAAACTTCAGCAATTGGGCAAGATGATATATCTTTAGCATTAGCTATTTTTAAAAGGTAATCTAGACTTAAAACAACAATATTCCCGCAAAACTTTCCAAAAATGCCTGACTTTACTGATTAGATAAAGAGGAGAAGACAAAAGTGTTCAAAAATGAAACACCCACCCTGGTTGATAAGGACCATCTTGATTTGTAAATTCTGTGCATCCTAATACTTGACACACAAACTTTAAGCTTACTGTGGTACCGTATTGTTAAAGCATCCGTTTGCCAATTAGCGAATCCTGATTCGATCCCAGGCTTGCCAAGTTCAAGGTTCTTTGCGGTATTTAAATTATAGCACGAGTTGCTGTTTTAACAGCTTAAATGGGCGAACCAGCGGTCATTCCCGAGGGTGAGGTAATGATTAATGTTGGGCTGTGACGACGAAGCGGGAATATCCCTCAATTGGGATCCCCATCATTCAGATGGCAGGCCTAGCGAGAGAGCTGCCATCTGACTTCGTAACAAACAAAACATGACACACAAACTCACTCAGTGTCACAAGCGCGAAAACCCAGGTTTGAGGTTAGGCAGGGTAGAATCGAAACACCTCAAGTTGCTGTAAATCGTAAAGTAAAGCAGAGTCCCTATTAAGCAACCTTTTTGCGATTCTTATTAGCAAAGAAATAGTTGAACGTTTTGCAATGAAGTCAATTGCTTTCTTATTTATTGATTTTTCAGAATTTACCCACGCAATAGCAAACATTGATTGGGATGTGCTTCTAAAGATTTGGCATGTGCAGAATTTCATTCCAACGAACTGAAATCAAACTTTTGAAACAATCCGAATCAATCTCTGAAACCTCTAATTTTATCATTTTATGATGTGACGAGATGTTTGGCTGACTTCGGGACTTCCTGGGATCCCATCTCGAAGAGATGCTTGGCACATGCCCATGCATTTGATGTCACTGTAGGAAAATGTTGATAGGGAATGCCTTTCTCTTGGCAAAACTCTTTAACAACGGGTGCAATCTTTGGATAGTGTCCATGATGAATCCGGGGAAACAAATGATGTTCAATTTGGTAGTTCAGACCTCCATTCAAGAAGCAAAGAAACTCTCCTGCCACATTGGATGAAGTAATCACCTGAAACAAAGCAATACAGTCAATAGTCAATCTCATCCGCAAGATTGATTGAATGTGTAGAAATAAGATAACTTACTTGGTTGTAGAGCAAGGATTTGCTCGGTTCAGTGTTGTCCAATTGAGTGACACCATCAAAGTTGTGGCTCAGTGTGAAAAAGAATGAGAGGTACCAACCGGCCACCATAAGAACTGGAGCACAATGAAGAAAAGTGAAAATGCTCGGGACTTGGTACAGAGGGACTACCACCCATCGGATGAAGAACAAGACCGACCAACCGAGCTCAAAGTAACGTTGAAGAGTCAGCATCTTAGACACAGGGGTATAGTTGATACCTTCCAGCATCGTAGTGAAGGAACTAATGATCACGGAGAATCCAAAGCCCAAAATGAGGAAGAAGAAGTAGATGTGTTGCAAAAAGTGCCACTTCAGAACAGGTTTCCGCGGGTTCAAGCGGACAACGAATCGGCCATCAATGTCTGGATCCAATTTGATATCATTGGTATGGATGTGATGTTGGACAACATGTTGGTGAATCCAGGAGATACTTGACCCCCCAATCCAGTTCTGGGACAGACCCCAAAACCTATTAACCCATGGGCGACGTGAGAGGGCGCCATGGTTGGCATCGTGCTGAATATTAAGACCGATTAGGGCAAAGAACCATCCACATAGAGCGCTGATGTACCAACGATAGTTGCTAGTGTAATGCATATAGAACTCAAGGCTCAAGGCAACGCCCATGATGAAGGAGGCTTTCAGGTAGTATGACCATGGAGCGAAGGATTGCATTCTTGGTAAAACCTACGAAAGAAAAAAGTATTCCCTTATT
>NC_081442.1:10619499-10620618 GCF_007210705.1 Tigriopus californicus
ACTAAATGAGCATGTTTGGTGTTAATCAGTGAACGCACTATCAAATTGGCTCAATATCACAATGCTAATTGCCTAGACAAGCATGTAAAATGGAAAAAATGTCATAATTCAATGCATGCACAGTGCGGTTTGGCTGGGCAGGTTGTCTTTGATTTTACTCCATGGAATAACGTCAGTTGTCCATGAATGCGTTTACTTGACTAGCCCTATGAGGCTGTGGGTCTGAACTCACCTTGGTTGACCCGGAATTGGCCATTTTTTTCTCTATGTCTCTCTGTTCTTGTTAATAGTGTAAGAGATTGTGCTCTTTGTGACCTTAAGGTTAGAAAAAGCCTTGGCAATGGCGCCATAGCTCTTGCCCAGTTTGTGGAGCCTGACAATGGCTTGCCACGGTTCCCTTTTTTGGAGGTCGGCTTGAACGCCCAGAAATTGTTTTGAATTGTTTTGAGGCAAAAAGTGTAAACAGATCATAGATCAGAAACACCCAATTCAAATTGGCGGAAGTTTCAAATTCTGAGGTTAGAAGTCAAAGAAGAAGGTGTCCTAAGCTTTTCTTGCCCCCCTTGTGCACTTGGAGAAAAGTACTTAATTAAGGATTGAGAAAAATAACTTTTCCGCAATGATTTGAAAATTGACAAATTTAACCTTTAAATCACCGATGCCCATCATTGGCCCCTTGTATCCTAAAAGAAAAGCTGGTTTTGTTTTATTGATGTCAAAGTTGAAATGATTTAGAAAATCATCCATGGGCTAACTGTAAACTTTGCATGTCACTAGGTTTGCAGCTTAGCTTAGAATTTATAACTTTGCAATATTTTCAAAAAAAAAAGCAAGAATATGAACATGTTGGAAAAGATCGCAAATGTTCATTCAAATGTGTTCGGCCTCTTTTAAACTGAATTCTTATAAAAACGAAAATTCTTTGCTTTATGGCTCAAGAATAGGGAGGGGCAAAAAAAAATGCTGAAGCCTTTCAGAGACAAAAAGGTGCAAAAAAGCTTAAAAATAGAAAAAAGGTGTAAAAAGGCCGAAAGTTTAAAGGCGGCTTTACACTACGATAGAAAATCAGGATTGAATCCGGTTTGAGGATAGAAGTAGGACTAGTACTGGGGCGAGTCC
>NC_081442.1:10621618-10627479 GCF_007210705.1 Tigriopus californicus
TCCCTCAAGATCCTGTGCTGTTCTCTGGCAGCCTTCGTATCAATCTGGACCCCTTTGGAGTGCACTCCGATGGCGAGATTTGGGATGTGCTCGAGTTGGCCCATTTGCGGACTTTTGTGTCTTCTTTGGAAGATGGCCTTGAGCATCCTGTGTCAGAAGGCGGCGAGAACCTTAGTGTAGGTCAACGTCAGCTCATTTGTTTGGCTCGTGCCTTGCTTCGGAAGACCAAGGTCTTGATTCTGGACGAGGCTACTGCAGCCGTGGATCTCGAGACTGACGATCTCATCCAAAGCACCATCCGAAAAGAGTTTAAGGGATGTACCGTTCTCACCATTGCTCATCGTTTAAACACCATCATGGACTACGATAGAATCATGGTGCTAGACAAGGGCCGAATTGAGGAATTTGATGAACCGAAAGCGCTTCTCGGAAATCAAAAGTCAATTTTTTATAGTATGGCCAGGGATGCCAATCTCGTTTAAGTAAAATATCGTACATGCCTATTTTACCAATAATTGTACATTTCCATTCAGATTGAAGGAGTTTCATTTATAACAGGAAGCAAATAGTTTGATGGAGGTAAATGGGGATAAATTCTGCAACGTGACGTATGACCAAACTGGAATAGACCCGATACACCGGGCATTTTATACCGATAATTACCAGAACTCGATTAAATCAGTCAGCTCTATCTAAGATCTTGAGATAGTTTTGCAAACATGTTGCTGGATTTTTCGAACATTAAAGTCCAGAAACGTGTTTACCGTGAAAACCCTGTACAAATCAATTGTCCAACAGCATCCCCAATCTGAATCCCTCTATCCGCCGGGGATTAAATAAGATTGAACTAGTACAACAAGTTTCAGGAGATGTATTGAAGGCATGTTTAAGGGCGGCTTTGCAAAGTTTAAAACAAAGAATGATTTTTTTTTCACAAATCCGGACTCAATCTCACTCAATCAGGGAGGGTACGTGGTGTAGTGGTTAGCGCAGTTTCCTTATACGAAAGAGTTCCCCGGTTCAAATCTCCTCCCCGACCTTTCTCAAAGAAATTATAGACGCTAACCCTGCCCACAGACGGAGAACCAAATTTATACGGACACGACACTGCCTATCGGAAAAAGGATAAGGACGATGTAATAGGTGGCTCATCCCTCCGACCCTAGCACCCAAATACAAAAAAAAACTTTTCAGTCTTTTAGAAAGGACTCGGACTCGAGTCTGGACTCACTCCAGCACTAGTCCTACTTCCATCCTCAAACCGGATTCAATTTCGGTTTTCCATCCTAGTGTAAAACCGCCCTTATGCTATTGGGAACACCTTGAATCTTTGGGATTGTATAGTTTACGGGATAGGTATGAACGTTACCTAATGCTTTACGTTTTTCAATGACTGCATTCTCAGTGACCTAATGCGGGAAGAAGACAAAGCGATAGCGAAATGCACTGTAAATTCAAACCTCGTACAAAAAGATGGTGAAGAGTTTAAATTTCTTATTTGTTTTAGATCGAGAACCAGCTTTGCATCACATGCTGTGATGCTCTGTTCGACGATTCTATACATTAGATAACCCACTATCCAAATTTAAATGTGACTTCAATTGTTTTTGTTAAAGATCCTGGACCAGCCTGACATTCAAGTGTGCCTTGGAGAGGCTAATTCAAACACTTTGTGACCATTTTTTTTTACAAACAATGACACTCCATGATTTACAGGGAATCTTATTCCCTTGCATCGATTGAAAACCTGAGCAAAAACATTAGAAAAATTATGATGTCAAGTCAGATGTTCCTCAATTTAATGGCCGCTCCTTTTTCAACATGCAATACTCCGCCTCCAAAGCTTATTGTTATCGACAGTATCTCTTCCAATGTTGATGAGTGATGACTTTAAATTATTTAGCGACAGGAGTAGCTAAGACGCAGTTAAAGGTGGTTAAATCTTTTCAAAAGTGTGGTTTGATTTATCGGATAATTAAGTACGGTGAAATCCGAATGTAAAAGGGGTTCTTAGACGGGCCTCTGCATTTAAAATGCAACACTTATTTCAATTTCCTGCTATTTTTCTGGCAGTTCTTTTTGGCAAGCAAACCCATTTCAACTTGCAAGAACTAGAAACTCTGGCAAAGAGCAAGGTGTTGGAAAATGTCCAGCCTTATTTTTTCCTTAATAACATAGATAAAGCTCTAAATATGGAGCAACAAAGATCAGGAATTCTTGCCTTATCCTTGCGCAGATTAACATCCACCGAGATTGCTAAGACATTGTACTATGACAGGTGCAGCGTTTACCTTGTGGTTTCTTGGTAAGCCCCTAAGATTTCGAGATGATAATGATGTCGTCCTTGTTGCAAAGGGGCACCACTATACCAACATGAAGGTTGGGAAAATCATCGGCCCTGATGAGCAAAAGTACGACCTCGTGTTCTTGGATTTGGGCGTCGGCTATTCATGAAAAAAAAAACAGAGGCATCCATGATAAACGTTATTCTCCACCGATTAGTTGGCGGTGCTCATTTTTTAAATTTGTTCCAAATTGTTAAAAGGCCTAGATAGAGACTTAGGTTAGGTTGGATTTGATTAGGTTAGGTTAAGTTTAAAAAATCAGCACCACCAACTAATCGGTGGAGAATAACGTTTACCGGTATCCATGCATACTTGAGAAAATGGATAGGTTTCCTCCAAAGTTGGGCTACGAACCTACGCCCTCTGGGGAACCATGTCGTGCCTCTAACGGGTGCATTAGACCACTTAGCTACCATGGTTAGTTCCAGAATGTTAGTAAGGTTAGGCTATCACTGATCATTGATAGTTGCAAACACTGAGGATCACACTCGGAATATTGGGTTAAAGAGAGAAGGCAAAATCACTGAAGAAGATGGATAAAAAGAGCAACAATTGCTGACCTTTTGCATTTTCAGTCACATAACTTCCAACTTATTAACTTGCACAACTTATCTGGTAGAGGTACAAAGAGGTTTGTAAAATAGTGTGAGGCAATTTCCTAATGTCCTGCATAAAATCGTGATGCTTATCTAAAAGTCACCGATCACAATGTTGAATCAGTGCAAGATCAGAGAAATTGTAAAAGTATTTTTGAAATTCATTTGAACAAAATATGACCCTCAATAAGCAAACTTGGCTTAACCTACGGCCTGAGCCGGCGGGAAATTTAAATATTTTTCACAAATATTACAGGGTGCACCACTTAAAATCGGGCACGTAAAATTGCAAATTGTGAAAAGTTCATCAATCATAGACGAAAATAGATGTAATCAAACGTTTGTAAAATTTCATGATTCAAAAAAAGTGTTTAGGTGTCATTCGACATATCTGCCTTTATTCTTCACTACAGTTTTAAAGCGTTGTACGGCTGACAGGGTAGACGAGAAATAAGTTTTAAGTCTTAGATCGTACAAGTTTGTGGTATTCTACGGTTGTGGTTGTCTCTAGACTTGCCTGTATTTCTACTGTATGCTTCTTCTGTTCGCAATAATCACTTGTATCTTAATTCATCATCTGGAGACTTCATTGCGGTTTATCGTTCTCATCCAGGTCTTTATCACGGCTACATTACATGGCGCAGTTTTAGTTTTCGAGCCACGCCCCAACCTTCAATTTCTTGCAATCCAACCCTGCTATACGTTCATCGCCCACCCAAAGGAGCTCGCCGTCTTCCCCACATCATCGTCACAATTCATGAAAATGGGTCTCAAAGAACAAATCGCCAGCCGCCAGATTCAATTTTTTTGCAGAAGTTGAATTTGGTCCGCAATTAGAATGAACCAGAGGTCGACGTACTATATAGGATTTGGCGTCAACTTGTAGAGGCTGAGAATAAAATGGACGAAATGATAGATCTATACGATGATGTAATGCTGGAACACGAAGTCAAGGCCGAAACAGAGGCTGTCAGGGAGGCCAAGATCATGGTCGCTGACGAATGGACCTCTAGAATCAGCAAAATAGCAAAAATCCTCATGTCCTGCGCTGCTCCGACCCGTAATGCCCCTTAACTTTCCGCCTCACAAACTCCTTCACTAGTCCAATTTCTTTACACAAACTTTGTCTTAATCAAGAAATGAAACAATTTAAAAAAGAAAATGTAAAACTTTATATACGGTTACAATGAGTAGCAAGTAATCTTTGCAAAAAGTTGACAACTTACTTCACTAATGGTTTTAATGTCCAAAATTAACATTGTAACACATTAACTGTGTTTTGAGGGTTATGATTAGAGTCAGACCAAAAATGCTTTTACATAAAAAAATAACGTTTTTGACCAGCCCTAGTTTTTATGCTAGGAAAAATAAACGGGGCAGAAACAACAAACTGAAACGTTTGTGGTTAACATAAAATCAACATTTTTGGGTGGTTTTAAGAAACATAAAAATGACGTTTGGGCCAAAAATCCAACATGTTTTGTCGGAGCCTAGTTAGAACTAAATATTTTTAGAAACTTTAGCATTGTAATGTTGAACACATATCGTTCATCTACGTTAGTAAGATAGAAATTTATTTTGAATGTTAAGAAAATGCTATTTAAGGAACAAAGTACTCACTCCAAAGGCGATAAGACAGAACACTCAATTTCTGTAGGCTACCAATTTTAACTAAAGCTAATCCACGAAATTTGCAATAGCCGAGCACCTGCTTATTACACATTTTAAAATACATTTTGAACTATTATACATCAATGATTTTTTACATAATTCTTTTTAACCAACTTTTTATGAAAATCAAGTATTCCTCTTGATTTACTACATTAGGTACATCTTCAAAACCCATAGTTTTACCTAACAACATTTAAGCACTGTGTATATCAAATACAGGTCAGAAATGTGAAAAATATTCCATTTCAAAACTTCAACAATTGGGCAAGATGATATATCTTTAGCCTTAGCTATTTCTAAAACGTAGTCTAGACTTAAAACAATATTCCCGCAAAACTTTCAAATAATACCTGACTTTACTGATTAGATTAAGGGGAGTGGACAAAAATGTTCAAAAATGAAACGCCCACCCTGGTCAATAAGGACCATCTTGATTTGTAAATTCTGGCCAGCCTAATACATGACACACAAACTCACTCAGTGTCTCAAGTGCGAAAGCCTAGTTTTGAGGTTAGGAAGGGTAGAATCGAAGACAGCTCAAGCTGCTGTAAATCGTACGATAAAGCAAAGTCCCTATTAAGCAACCTTTTTGCGATTCTTATTAGCAAAGGAATATTTGAACGTTATGCAATGAAGTCAATTGCTTCCTTATTTATTAATTTTCAGAATTTACCCACGCAATAGCAAACGTGGATGTCCTTCCAAAGATTTGGCCTGGGCAGAATTTCATTCCACAGAACTGAAATCAAACCTTTGAATCAATCCAAATCAATCTCTGAAACCTCCAATTTTATCATTTTATGACGTGACGAGATGCTTGGCTGACTTGGGGACTTTCTGGGATCCCATCTCGAAGAGATGCTTGGCACATGCCCATGCATTTGATGTCACTGTAGGAAAATGTTGATAGGGAATGCCTTTCTCTTGGCAAAACTCTTTAACTACGGGTGCAATCTTTGGATAGTGTCCATGATGAATCCGGGGTAACAAATGATGTTCAATTTGGTAGTTCAGACCTCCATTCAAGAAGCAAAGAAACTCTCCTGCCACATTGGATGAAGTAATCACCTGAAACAATGCAATACAGTCGATGGTCAATCTCATCCGCAGGATTGATTGAATGTGTAGAAATAAGATCACTTACTTGGTTGTAGAGCAAGGATTTGCTCGGTTCAGTGTTGTCCAATTGAGTGACACCATCAAAGTTGTGGCTCAGTGTGAAAAAGAATGAGAGGTACCAACCGACCAC